>NC_037676.1:78839726-78902492 GCF_003255815.1 Theropithecus gelada
AATATTTTAATGGCTGTGATCAAAGATAATTAATCTACCAATAATACCATTACCTTATTCCAGGTATTTGGCAGTAGATTACAAGCACGCATACAGTATTAGCCAAATCTCATCAAGCTTTAAGACAAATTGGGAAATAACAATTAGTGCTTATGTAAGTTTATCTAGGCTCTTAAATGGAAAGCATGTGACTGTTTTGTTATGGTATTGATCAACTTTCTTGCCCTCTAAAATACAAACTTGAGAATGACATCATGCCCAGTAGGAGTAATTAAAGCTATCTGATGAGGGAATTTAGAAGTTGAAAGGGATGATTGTAATTGATCCTGATTCAATCCTATTACAGCTTTTTATAGTTTAAGCTCTAGAGAAAGCACATTCCTTGTCAAGACTTTATTTTACAGATTCCTTTGTGTGTGCTGTGTTTTCTAGTCTCTATTTTTCCTTTTAATTTTTTTTTTCCTGTAGTAAATAATGAGCTGCCGCCTGAAATCCGGCTTGCCAGTGGTCAGCTAATGGGTGATGACCTGTCCCTCCTTACTGCAGGAGAGCTGTCACCTTATATCAGTGACCCAGCGCTGAAGCTATTCCAGTGTGCTGTTTGCAACAAATTCACCTCTGACAGCCTGGAGGCCCTAAGTGTGCATGTGAGCAGTGAGCGCTCTCTCCCTGAAGAGGAATGGAGGGCAGTAATTGGAGATATCTACCAGTGCAAGCTCTGCAACTACAACACTCAGCTCAAAGCCAACTTCCAGCTACACTGCAAGACTGATAAACATATGCAGAAATATCAACTGGTGGCTCACATTAAAGAAGGGGGCAAAAGCAATGAGTGGAGGTTGAAGTGTATTGCCATTGGCAACCCTGTTCACCTAAAATGTAACGCCTGTGACTATTACACCAACAGTGTGGATAAATTACGTTTGCATACCACCAATCACAGGCACGAGGCGGCCCTGAAGCTCTACAAGGTAAGCAGTGACATCCATTTCCGTTGGCACAGAGTAGAAAAAGGAAATTAACTCTTTCAGAGCTTGGAGCACAAGTCTCCAAATTAAGAAAAACAAAGAGAAAAAACATCAAAGGGCAAAGTGCAGTTTCTGATTAACATTACTAAAAGCATACTGAAATATATGGAATCGGAGGCTTTATTTATAAACTTTTACCCTATGTCTCATTTACACCTGTCTCAGTGGCTTTGATTTCTTCACTGGCTTCCCCAACATAAAAGAATGTTGGGGGTGGTATCATATATAAAATAATACTTTTTAAACCTATTGTTTTTTTGTTTTTTTGTTTTTTAACCTAGCACCACTCTTGGCTAAATGTAAATGGTTACAGGGAGCAGAAAACAAAATCAGTGCCCAACCTTGTGAATGCATAATCTTTTGTTTGGTGACAAACAAGGACGCTCCAAACATGATGTTTGTTTATTTTCCTGTGTGTGCTCAGTAGTACTGAGTAAACACACTGTCCCTTAGCATCCTTGAAAGTCTCTAAAAGTAAACTCTGTTGTTATTTTGCATGACTGCCTTCCTAACTATCAATATTTTCCCCCTAAATGAGTGTGGTATAGATAAATATGCTTATTTATACAATGCTTTATATAACAGCAAATATACTTTTATCTTTACTTGGAAAACTATGCAGATGTAATGAATACGTGCAAGTGATGAACACCATTTATCACAGAACTTGTCTTGACTTTCTCTAAACCCTAATTACTGATTAATTTATTTTCTGCAGTTTGTTCACTGGATTGTCTTGATTGTCTTGGTTCATGTACAAATATAACACATTCATTACTATGATGAATAACTTGGTAACTTATTAAAAACTTCTTTTTGTCTAGAGGATATTAAAATTCAGAAAATACTGCAAACCATTAGTCATTGTAACAAGCTCTAAATATGATTACAAAATCCATTTTGCAAGTGTTATCTATTGATTTATACTAGAAATCAGTGATAACTATACTATCAGGAGTCAACCAGTGATTATCAAACCTATGACTGTTCTAACACTATTTAAAATTATAACCACACAGGAAAAGAGCAGATTGTGGCTATTTCGATTAGGTGAAGGAATTATTTATTTGGATTGGTCTAGTACTATGTGTTTGGGTTGTTTCTTGGAGTTCAAATTCTAGATAAATGTACTGTGCATAAAATCCTAATGATTCAGTGTGAGAATTTGTAACACTGTTCCTGTGATATTGGCACTCTGTGGATCAATAATGAAAGCATTAGATTTGGGTTACGTTCCAGAGTTTGAAGGGAGTGCAGGCCCTAATGTGAGATGGAAAGCTTCTAAGTTGACAGTATTGAAAATATAATATAAGGAATTAATTGTATTATAATTCATAGGTTTTGCAGCAACAGTTGACAACTGTTCAATTGTCTACTTTTTTTCTGTTGATACCTGACCTATTAAAACTTTTAGAATACCTAGGAGAGAAAAACAAACATTAAGTTTGTATAAATAATAGATTTAAACCCTGGGAGCTATATAGAATATTCATGAACTGTGTTTATATTCATGCAGCTCCTCTAACACTTTAAATTAACATGTTGTGAATAGAAGATATGGATGTACAAATTTTCTATTTTTTAATCTTTTGTGGGGACCTAAAGGAAGATAGGATGTTATTGTTTACTTTTTCAGAAAACATTTAATCTAACTGCTTGATGATTATTTAAATGTATGTGTGCATGTGTGTGAGAGTGTGTGTGTGTGTGTGTGTGTGTGAAGTTTATCCATTCATTCCATAAGCAGGGATTGACCACCTCATTCTCTTCAGGGCAATTTGCTTGGTGCTGCAGTTATTCTTGAAGTTTCTTTTCATGGAGAGTTGGGTGTTGTCTTTGAATTTGTAGCAACCAATTAAGATAAAAGCATGAGTATAAAGAGGGCCTTAAAGCAGAGAGAGCTTCAGATCTCACAACCAAAAGGTGTACTCTTTCCTTAAAAATCTTATAAATCATATAAAAATTTACTCTTCTTTAGTTGCTTATCTCTTAAATACCTAACTATTCTTGTTCAGTGTAATGTTTAAATATGGTCAGCAAACAAACTTTGAACAAACTTATCTTGAATTTATGGAGGATTGAAGAGATAAATCTTTGAGCTATTGAGACTTGGTATTAGACAATTGAACAATTAGACAGTTAGACAATTCTTTTGCATTTTCTTTCAAGAAGCATTCATTATTTCTATTAGTAACTGGAAAAAATACTCCAAGTAGCATTGTGTTGAGGATTCCACTTCTAAAGCGATTTCAGAAACTGTGTGAATCATAGAGGATTTTCAAGTGCAGTAATGAGGATATTAGCAAGCTTGGTTGGCTTGTGTTGGCAAAATAAAAGTGGTTCATAAGTAACATTAATTGGTTTTAAATGAGAAACTAACAAATTGGCCTGAGCCTGGAAAAAGAAATGATGGCTAAAATATTAAAATTAGACTTAAAATAGTTTCAGAGTTAATGACTAGACAGTAATCTCCCCTATAAAATTCATTTTCATTAGGAGTTTAATTTACATCATTTTGCATCATGAATTATTTAAACATTAAGGGGAAGTGACAAGTAGCAGTTATAAGACAAATACAGAGCTGCAAGAAACAGCTTGTCTTGTTATTGACAACATATCGATTCATAACACTAAATGTGGTGATGTGTCATTTCAATTTGAATAGGCCACTTTACCTCTTGCATTGTCGAACTGAAGCAGCATTACCTAAAAGTGTGTCCTTCTTCTAGGTTAAGGAGGTTAAAAGTTAAAGGTTAAGGTTAGCTTAAAAGCATCATCTGCCTAGCTGCTTGACTTGAAACTGATCAATTTAATGAAAATCTGTTTTACAGATGTCGTTTTAATGTATTTGGCAGGATTTAGGCAGCTTTAACATTAGATGTATGCTAGTAAAAATTATATCTTTATTTGACCAGAACAACACCTTTCCTTTTATGTTTAAGGTAGAAGGCTTGTGGGTTATGGTATTTTGGCAAAGAATCCAGAGGCAGAATGTGTTGATGATCTTTCCATATGGACTCAAAAAAAGAATACCTTTATGCCTATTGCTAATGATGACTGCAAAAACAAACAAAGCTATATTCATTTTTGGCAGCATTATTTTCCTTAGAAATTTTTTAAAAGCAATTTTGTTACTGTTAAGAAAATCTTACTCATGTCTTCAAGTGAGATTCTCTGAAGTGTTAAGCACCATTAAATTTGGACTTTTCCTCCAGAAATTTGATTGATGAAACAAAATTGCTCTAGGAAAATAAAACAATAAAATGAAACTGAAGATTGCTCATAATCTTTACCTTTAATGTTCAAATATGTATTCAAAGTGAGATTAATAAATACAAAATATGTAGCTAGCTACAATCAATCTTGCAAGGTGAGTGTATATGTGTGTGTATAAAATAGTGGTTTTTCAGCTAACCCATTTATTTGATTTAATTATATTCTTGTAATTTCATATGTTTCTATTCTTTACAAATTTTAGTCAACTGATAAAATAATTGGTTCTCAATAAATATTTGTAGAATGAGTGATAGATTAACAAATAAACTAAGGAACAAATTAAAGAAAGTCCTTTACTTCCAGACTTTATTTTTTAAAAATGCAATGTAATTTTGTCTACCCCTTAAATTATCTCCAACTTTTTCTAAAGAGTCTAGTAAAAAGATATAATGAAAACCACAGAGCACTACACGTTCAAATTGAGGAAGAACAAATGCAACTGGCAATATTTCGGATTTACAGTTTAGTTTGTTCTTGGCTCAGTATGGCCAAGACTTTTCTGGCCAGCTGATTGGTCTAACCACCATTTGGTACAGGACACAGAAATACTCTTGCATCTGTACTTCGGCTGCTCTTTTAATATTATATGTGTTTATAAGTGAGGTGTTCACAGCTTTGTTTGTTCAAAGTCAAAGCCTTAATTATACTACCTTTTTTTTTCCTTCCTGCATCTGCTATTAGTGAAGCAGAGTAGTCTGTCTGAATTCCATAATGCCTTTTTCATATTTGGATTTCAAATTGACTGAAAGCAGTGAACAAATTGCCGGTCTCCATGGTGAGCAAAGGAACACACTTGGGATTTAGTCCTAGGTAACTTTTAGTGTAACATTCTCCCATGGAGCATTTTTTGGGTTTTTCTCATTATCCATGTTATGGATTAAGGAATCCTGGTTAAAAACTAAAATCAAGGTGTTGGGGAGGCCCACAGAGGAGAATGCAAGGAGGCATATTGGGAACAGTATGTGTAAAGAAAATTTAAAAAATGGAATAATTAGGTTCACCTACCTTTTTGTGCCTTTTTTTTTTTTTCTTAGTAGGAAATAATAGCCCGATCAGTTTGGAATTAACGAAGAGCCACAGGTATTTTCATTTCAATAGGCCTGAGTCCAACTTTGCAATTTAAAATCAAATATACCAGATATGTACCATTTCAATTATTGAACTGTCATTGTCCCGGTGTGATGGTAAAGGAGGTCAGGAGATTGTGTGGAACACATTTACATAAAAGTCATTGTGTGAAAAGAAATTGGAATATGTGTGTGTATCTAAGAAACCAAAACAAGTTTTTCTTAATCTTATTCTAGTCATTTGTTTAGATGAAGAAAGCTGTTTTCAGTGATAAACAAAAAGTTATTCTTTTCTGTTACTAAACATTAACCTGAATATGGAAATTTTTGCACTTTTGTATTAGTTTCAGATTTATGTTCATTTCAAGTTGAAATGCAGTGTGAAATTTAATTCCAGTTGCAGGATTTGTTTTGAAAAAAACTAATCACAATTCAAATTATTCTATTGTATTCTCATATAAATAGACAGGGCAGAGATTGAAAAAAACAGTTTCTGTAGTAGAATAGTACATACTTGCATAATGCTTATAACTATTAAATACATGTATTAAATAAAGAGGAGTTGGTTTGCTAATAGCAACTAATAAATCACTGGTGTTTTCAGAACAAATGCAATTGGCCAGCCGTATCAACTACGTCTACTTCTGTTTTTAAGCTTGACTTTTGCTGAAGCACAGCTATGTGTTATAACATGGCTACTTCAGCACAAATGTGGACTTTCTCACTGCATTCACATGTCTGGTAATATATTACATTGTGAGCTGAGAACCTTCTTTGTACCGCACCAGAAAAGAAAAATGACCAAAAATCTGTCAATCGAAGGACAGAGAGATAGATAGAAAGATAGAAAGATAGATAGATAGATAGATAGATAGATAGATAGATAGACAGACAGACAGATAGATAGATATCAATCCCTAGGAAGATTGACTTAGGCATTAGCAACTTACTACATCCATGTCAAGATAGATAAAAAAATGACTTTTATTGCGTGAGATTGTTATGAAGCCCAGACAAAATTTAAAGAAAGCGAAGTGTGTCATTAAAACCCTCCTACTCTATTTTCTGTGTGTCTTTTCTTAACCAATGCCACCGTCTGCCTACACATATATACTGTTATGCTCTTTTCTGTTTTCCTGAAATCCTTACTACTTTACCCCACCTAGGTCTTCTCTTCATGGAAATATTCCATGTTGCAAGATTACCTAATTCCCCACAGAAAACTAGCATTCCTTTAATTAAGGGGAATGAAGCCTTTTTATAAAAGCAGAGTCGTGCATCCAAAGGTGCAATTGACTTAGAAGTCTTTTTCAGCATGCATTTTTTAAAAAGGAACTGCCTGAACTGGAGGAATTTCTAATGTTTGTGTGGAATGGAGTGATTATGTCAGGGACTGGGGTTAGGGAGGGCAGTGGCCCTCCTTAAGAGCTTTCTTCATTTACTGCTGAACACACACACACACCACCACCACCACCACCACCACCACCAACGCACCACACCTCAGAAACAGAGTCAACAATTTGGCATCCCCATTCATGTCAACTCATACTTTATGATTCACATTGCATTTTTTGTGTAACTTGTGTTCATTCTATTTTATGTGAAGTGCAGGTATGATTTAATCAAAAGTGCTAAGTTGCTCATTTGTCACCCACCCTGAGGTCTTTTAGGTAATGCAGACAAAGGTGTTCTCTCATAATTAATGTGCTCTCCCTCTGTGTTTCTGTGGCTTAAATGTAATAGTCCCCATCATTGGAGCTTGTTTAAAATTGCTGAAATGTTCAAGTGGGTGCTGGGATGCCATGCCATAATGCAGTCAAAGTCATATGTTAAGCAGGCCTCACACTGCTGAAAGGGTCTTGGCCCTGGGTGGAGTGAGGAGGAGCTGGCGTGTGTATAATGACCGTGGTTCTGCTTCCAGAACATCTGGCCTTCCTGAGCTTTGCTGGAAATGTTTTTACGAAGTTTGCCTTGAGTCTGAATCTCTGCTCAGGTTGAGTTCAATTAGATGTGGAGATTTGTTCATTATTCAGATAATTCAAGCCTTAAAAGGTGCTTTCTTCTTGTCCCCCAAATTATCAGCCTATTCCGGGAGAGTGTATAGGAGGATTTGATTTGTTCGAAAAGTGAAGGACAGGCATGAAGGCACAGCCACCAATAACCATGAGGAAACACCTTCACAGATTCTATAACCCAAGAGGATGGCAATTAATATAACAGGCACAAAGGCCACCATTCTGTTTGCAGAATACAAAAACAATATCTCAATTTTTACTTCTGGTAAATATAGAAGCACTTATTGAACACTTGCTATGTGAAAGGTTTTGAAGTGTCTGGTATGGTGTCTGTGTCCCGTTGACGTGATGGAATATAAGCCACCTTTCTAAGTGCTGCTCAGAGACAAAGAGTTTTCTAAGGTGATACTTCCTAACTCATTCTGCTCACCAATATAATGGGTTAGATTTGGTAATTAGATGTCGGGGACATTAAAGTTGTTCAGAGTTAAATCTATGGACCTAGTTATCAAAATTTTCCATGCATTTTTTTTCAGCAATGTTTAGTCAAAGGGCTGCCTGTGAGTGGTCTTTTGAGTCACCAGTAGATGTAGTATAATGTCACTTCTGTATCTTGGCTTATTCTTATTGCCCTATTGCATAGCAAGACTTCATTGATTAGTTTTAGACAAGGATTATAGTGGGAACTTGAGGGCAAGATAGAGCTTTTCTACTAGTTGGGACATGTATGTAGTTTTCAAACATGAGGATGATGCTACTAGTGCATCTCCTAGAATATGAAGAAGAAAACTACATAATAAAGAATGCAGGCCAGGCGCGGTGGCTCACGACTCTAATCCCAGCACTTTGAGAGGCTGAGACAGTTGGATCATGAGGTCAGGAGTTTGAGACCAGCCTGTCCAGCATGATGAAACCCTGACTCTACTAAAAATACAAAACTTAACCAGGCATGGTGGTGCACGCTTTTAGTCCCAGCTACTCGGGAGGCTGAGGCAGGAGAATTGCTTGAACCTGGGAGGCAGAGGTTGCAGTGAGCCGAGATCGCACCACTGCACTCCAGCCTCGGTAACAGAATAAGACTTCATCACAAAAAAAAAAAAAAAAAAAAAAAAGAGAATGCAAAATGTGTCTAATTACAACTACCATCCACCCCTTTAAATAACCAGGATAAAAATGTAGTATAACTCTTGGGAAACCTCTGTAAATTCAACCTACAATAAGGTCAATGAGAGTGCTGCTTAAAGATACATTATTGTAATGACCAGTTACAGTGTTATTATCACAGATAACGGTTGTTGTTATGACCGCATTTTATTTCACTTGGTTTTACATCATTTTATTAACATTTTATTTTCCTTATCTTTAAGGAAATTTTGTAATCTTGGACTTACATATATTAAATATGCATATGTAAATATAAAAGTGTATGGAGACCATATTCTTTTGACTTAGAATTTCCTACAGACTTTATTTCACTGGAAGTACTAGCATAAAATATACATTTCTCTCTCCTGTTGCTTAAAGAGTTAGTGTTAGGACTCTGTCCATCAAGCAATTTTTAAGGAGTAGTGCAGAGAAAGGTTATGGTTGAAGAACTATTTGTTCCTCTATATCTGCTAATAAAATTATTGGAATACAGGGCTGAGTGTGGGAAGAAATGATCTATTGATAAATCCAACTGTAACAGTTGACTCCAGTTTGGGAGGAAGGCTTTTAAAGCTTTAAAATAATGATTTGTAGTCTATGATTACATGTCCTGTTGCAAGAAGAGCCTCATTTATCGATACAGTTGGCAATTTACTATCTATATATAATTTATGGGCTATTCAGAGGAATTTTCCAAAAAAATCCCTCTTGATGCCAGATAATCTGTCAACAGTGAAACCATATTGATAATTGACTTACCTATTTTTTCCCTTTTACAATGGCATTATCTTTTTGGAGAGAAGATACAGTGACAATAATCATGTAAGTTAAATTCTTTATGTACATTATTTCACATACTTTTCATAACAGCTATATGCTATTATTATATTCTGACATATGAGGAAACAGATTCAGAGAAAAACACCTTGCTTGAGTCCTTATAGATAGTAAGAGGCTGATCTGGAATTCTAACCTTGGCCTCTTTTCAGCTCATGCCCCTAGCCCAGATTAAAAAGGTTTTTTAATTAAGAAAACTTCTATATTTGAGGATAGGAAGAACAGGTTGTGGGAAAGTAGCCCACTTTCACTTCTTCAAGCTAGCAGATTTTCTTAAAGGTATTGCCGATGCAGTAAGAGCGGGCTGGTAGGTTTGTGCACGTGAATGCTGTCTACTGAGATGATGAACTTAAACCCACTGGGTCACCGATGAACAGGAAGGGGAAACTGTTGTTAAAATTATTAGCTGCTGTGTGTCCTGCGATGACAGAGATTTTTCACTTTTAAAGTCTTCCTTTTACTGGCATGTTTGGGTATTTGGTATATTAAATAGAAAGGACTAATAGAATATTTATCACTTCTAGTGCCTGAGCTCTCAGTGCTTGCAAGTTAAGCACCTTTGGAAGCTGCATTAATTCATTCAGGTCATCAGGGTACCTCAGCAGTAATGTACTAAATGGTACCCTGCTGACCTGAAAGAGGGAATGTGCCTCCCTAAGCATTTAACTTACTACACAAGAATAACTAAAGCACAATCTACTCACTGCCTAGAACCTGAGTCTCTTTCTCCTTTTCCTGGTTTCCTTACCACTACTGGAGGAAGTTGTATTCACTTGCTACTTCTTAGGATTTAAAAAAAAAATCATCTTGTTTTGAATTATTATTATTATTATTATTATCTTAATTTTATCTTTTACGTCTTACTTTGATCCATTTTAGTTACAAGACCTGAGGGATTCTCTCTCCATCATATGTTGATAATACACTCCTTTCCTCTCTCCTCCTGAAAATTCTGCTAATGATTTCAATGTAAAGCCCAAAGTCTTGACAGAACTATTTAGATTAACTGGACTTAGAGATGCTTGGAGAAATCTCACCTCCCTGAATCTGGCTACCTGATCTTGCAGAAAATTGTCAGTCACTGACATTGCTGCAGTTGACTACATCTATTAAGGAAATGTTCATTTACTGGAAAGTAAGAATAGTCGTAGCTTGGCATCATAGAATCGTTAACTGCATGGAAACTTCCAATAACTACGGCTGGTGTGTGTAAAACATGTCAGGATTTTTTTTTTTTTTTTTTTTTTTTTTTGAGATACGGTTTTGCTCTGTCGCCCAGGCTAGAGTTCGGCGGCATGATCACTACTCACTGCAGCCTTGACCTCCTGAGCTCAGGTGATTCCCCTACCTCAGACTCCCAAGTAGCTAAGATTACAGGCAGGTGCCACCACCCTGGGCTAAATTTTGTGGTTTTTGAGAAACGAGGTTCCGCCATGTTGCCCAGGCAGGTCTCGAACTCCTGGGCTCAAGCGATCCGCCCCCCTCAGCCTCCCATAGTGCTGGGATCACAGGCATGTGCCACTGCATCCAGCCTGTGAGAATATTTTGATAACTGTAGTGTGCAGTATTTTTAAAAGACTTAAAATATTTCTGACTATTCATTTGGCAGGCCTGAGAATAGCACTAGCATATATCCTTAGGGTCTAAAATCATTCATTGTTCAATTGCGAAAAATCAGGTAGCAAGTCTAATTGCCGACACCTCTGAAGGAGAGTCAATTTATAAGACATCTCCTTTCAACTCAACATATATTCGGCACTTACTACTGAGTAACAGTGTAGGCGATATCAGTAATGGAGAAGGAGGAAAATAATTTTTAAACCAAATAGTGTTTATTTTTGGAAAAGACTGACATGCTAAACTGGGAATTATATAAAACCAGAATTTGCCTTTTAGAATTTATTTTATTTAATGAATTTACATCACACGATAAAGGAAGAAAATTCTCTCTTGTTTACTCTGTGAAGCCAAATATCACTATTTTTTAAACAGAAACCCTGTGATATCTTTTGAGAAGTAATGTGTCTAAAGGCAAATTCTGGTGTATTATTTTTTGGTTTTTGATTTTTATTAGAAAATTAGGTAATTCAGAAAACCCACACATTTGGATGGAATAGAAGTACCAAATTTTTCCATGATGAGTGTTTCCTGAGAAGATATTCCCTAGTTTCATAACTGAATTCCTTAAAAATAGGTGCAAGGGGAATTTACAAATAACTTTTTTTTCAGAGGAAAATAGTCTTGGCTCTCTTAATTCTGTAAATATTAGAAAAACTAAAACGAGATTTTTGAAGAGCTGTTTAATTTTTAGAGCATCAATTCTTAACATGAAAACAGAGGTACTCTCTTTAAATCACAAAATGAGACAAACTCTTCCTGATTATCCTATTGCTCACTTTTTTTCCACATTTCCTTAGACGTATGCTTTAAATGTCTGGTATAATGTTTAGTGGTAAGTTTCTGTTCCGTGTACCAGGTCACTCAATTATGGCTACTCCCTTAATTACAGCAGCTTGAAAATTTCTTGGCAAATCATTGATTAAGAAGAAGTACGTTGAAATTGATTACACACAAACGCACACACTTTTCCAAAAAGTGAACAATTTAATTCTTTCAATGAATGTAGAACATGAATCTATTCAGATCTCTTGTGTTAAGTGATTAAAAAAGGCCAAATGCCAGTACCTCAATGATGTTTTCCATATATATCCAAGGAGACCTATTGTATTTTTTTTGTCCAAACTTCCTTGGAATGAATTTTGTGTGTGTGTGTGTGTGTGTGTGTGTAAGAGAGTGGGAGAGAGAGAAGAATGAGAATAGAATATATAAAAATGTATTAAAATTGATGAAGATTACGGGTTAATCATTAATGCCCTGTATTTTGTTTTAAAGTAGATCACAGAAATCTCTTCCTGCCCATTGTAAGTGTGCTCAGTTCCTAGAGATAATAAACCTTTGATGATGTTGTGCAAGACTCATCAAGAAGCACTGAAATCAGTTTTGTATGTACACATGACTAATCAAAGGATCAGAGAACAGGATATGATTTGCTAAAAGTGATAGCTTCTCCAAAAAGCAAATAGCCTTGCTAACTGTGAGAGCACAGTAAGCCTGTGTTTTTTTCTTTTTTTTTTTCCTACAAAAGGCAGGTCCTACTCCCAACCTTGGAGTAGATATGCTTTGCAAAGGCTTTAGCACTAAGTATTTTTTAAAAATATTTTAAAAGTAAAGTGCTTCTGAAATTAATATCTACCTAATTAACACTCTGCTCTTTTATTTGGTCTTAAAGGCATAATAGATACCACAAGATTCTTAGACTTAGAGACATCCTTGAAATTCAGAGTATTAGGTAACCCAAACAAGTATCTTCTTAAACGGAACAACTGTCAGATGTCCATAGTGGGGAAATGATAAAATAAGACAGCAATCCCAATATTGAAGTTTGCAGTTCTATAGGAAAATGTGACTGAAAGTTTTAAGAAAGCAGTTCTGCATTAGAAAGAGAAAGGACTGAAGTGATACGCTACAAAATCTACCATGTTGACAGTGCAGTGAATCTTGAGACCATTGTCTTCTGCTTTTATCTCCACTTCATATTTTATTTGCAACAACTCTATTGAGATATAATTCATATGCCATTCAACTAATCCATTTAAAGGATACAATTCAATGATTTTTATAATTTCTACAGAATTATGCAACCATCACCACAATTGATTTTAGAATATTTTCATCATCCCAAGAAGAAATCCTGTACTGTTTTAGCTTCCCACCCTTATCCCCAATCCTCCCTCCCCCGGCCCTAGGCAATCACTAATTGCTTTCCGTCTCTATAGATTTGCCTGTTCTGGACATTTCATATAGATGGAATCATAGTATATGGGGTCCTTTGTGACTAGCTTCTTTCACTTAGCATAATGTTTTTAAGGTTCATCTGTGCGGTAGCATGTATCAGCACTTCATTCCTTTTAATTACCAAATTTCCATTGCATAGGTATAGTACATTTTATTTATACCCCATCAATTGTTGGATATTTGGGTCGTTTCCACTTGTTGTCTATTATGGGAAATGATGCTATGAACATTCGTATACAAGGTTTTGTGTGGATGTATGCTTTCTTTTCTCTTGGGGTATATACCTAGCAGTGAAACAGCTGGATTGACAGTCAATAATATTAACTAGATTCACATTACTGTCATCTGTTCTTAATTTTTGCCTGGTTTGTTCCTTTTCCCCTGTCCTTTAAAGAATACTTCACATTTTTATCATTCTCTCAATGTCTCTTATCCATCTTCTGTTCTTCTCTGGCTGACTAGCTCAGTTAAGAAAATTGATAGTAGCATATGTTGAGCACTTATTTGGTGTCATGATAATATCCTAAGTTCTTTAAATATATATAGTTATTTAATTCTCACAGCAATCCTATTAGATTAGCTACTATTATTATGCCCATTTTGAAGATGAGAAAACTAAAGCAATGAAATCTTAATTTATACAAGGTCACATAGCTAGTAGTAACAGTGATAGCTGAGTCAGGACTTGAACTCAGACTGTCTGGTTCCAGCACCCACGCTGTTAAATAGGACACCTTATTACAGTGAAGATATTTCCTCGAGAGGGGATACCTGGAAGGGAAGGCCCTGTTTGTGGCAGAGGAGATGGGAATACAGGTGCAACTGTAATAGTTGGTCTTTGAGGAGGACATGTATCCCCTGAGGCAGGAAGAAAAGAATGAATGATGAGAAAGGTAAAGATTTAGAATCTTTTGAAGGAGGAGAAGTGAGGGCTGGCAAATTAGAAAAATCACTCATAACAGTATATAGGCTTTAGTTCTTTATAAAGTCTGAATGTGAATCATTTATTTGATTCATACTATGTTCTTTGAAAAACACCTACAAATTGTATTCGCCGTATTTGTAGGAATGAAAAAATTGGTACATTTATGACAGCTTAAATCAACTGAAGTACATTTTGTTTGATGTTCTAGTAACACAGAAAGGCTTATTTATCCTCATTGATTAAAAACACCCTGTTCTGGGCCCCAAGGCAAATGAGACAGACACAAAGGGAAAAACTGGAGAGCTTCTTCCTGTCCTCAAGAAGTTCACCAGTTTTAAGAAGCAAATACCTTATACTTTTTCTCTGTGCTTTATTTTTTCTTGTAAGTTGTCATTGTTCACAGCTTTCCTGAATTCCAGAAGTTTCTGAGAACATTTTTAGTGCTTTATATAACACATTTTTGTAGTGTTTAATTCTTTGTATCATTTAGAGAATTAATATTTAGATTTCTTGTGGTATTTGGGGAAAAATTAGATTTCTGCTTTGTAGAAATTTGATAGAGTGTCTCTGTGTTTCCATACCAGTAAAGATGTTGTCACATTGTTGAAAAATAATGTACAGTAACAGTATAATTGGAGTCTTCTCTCTCTTTCGCCACCACCTCTCCACCTATGTGATGTTTGTGACTATATGTATGACTTTTATGTTTTCATAATAGTAAGTATATGGATGAACCAAAATATTTCTTGGTACTTTTCTTGCTAACGGACAGGATTTTTTTTCTTTTTATGAGTATAAGAGTATGAATATGCCTCTTTCTCATGTCTGATGTAATAATTGATGTAAAAAGTCTTACTATTTTATATATAGCTATTTCAGGCCTAATCTTATTTGTTTCAAACAGTTACTAAAGTTTCTTGAAGTTTTCAGTTTCTGGAGATCTTCATGTGGCTCGTTGACCTGGGTATGATGAGATCAGGCAAGGGCTGCCAATATTCCTATTGTCAGAACATTATCATTGTGTAACGTTTTCTTTCTGTTTTACCATTAAAATGAGTTAAGGGGAAATTATGCAATAAAACATGATAAGCTCCTATACTACATCACACGCTAAAAGATTCTCGGCATCAGCTTTCTTGAGTCTGTACCACAGTAAAACTGAAAGATGGACTGCCTATTTCAGTATTTATGTCTATGAACACTTGATGAGCTTAATAGGCTTTAATGAGGTGGGTATCAATGTTTGATATCCTCCCATTATTAACATACTGGGGATGGAACATGGTGGGAGGAAATAGGGGAATGTCTCAGAGAAAGAGAGTGAAAAATATGCACAAACACCTGCCTATATCTCTCTGTAACTCAAGAAAAGTTTAAAACAAGGTTAGGCATTTTCTATCTTAAGTTGTCCAACTGACTCACTTTTTATATGTGTGTGTTTTTTTTTTTTTTTTGCAAGCATTTCTGTACCTTAGTTAATATATTAGTAAATGGAGAAAAAACACTCCACTGAGTTCTGTAGATCTTAATTGAGATTCAAAAATAGCTTCGAAAAAAAAAAAAGGATTCTGAGATGAATCCTTTCCTTATGTGCGGAAAATATTACTCATGTCTTGTCAGTACATCCACTCTATTGGCGTTGCGTTTTGTACTTGGAGATAACTTCTGCTTTTTTATTATTGGTAAGGCACTTTATTTTTAAATTTCTGTAAGTGTACTTGGTCACACTATTATATCTAGGATTTGTCATTCCTGAAAAGCCATTCTTAACTTTATCTCACCAATTGGGCTTCAATTGAAATTTGCTTTGAAGAGGAATGTAGCCATACTCATCAACTTGAAAAGCAGTGAATATAGCTCATAGAAAATAACTATTTGTGTATTCTTTTATGCTTTAACTTCAATATACATTCTTTCTTAGAAGTTTTCCCACAGAAAAGGAACTGTGTTTTACACTTTTAAATACCAGTTTTCAAGTCAGCCAAGTGAGAATTTGCAAATGAGCAGTAGTAAGTGATGCTCACAGCTGAAAAATGAATGTATAAAGTTTCTGTATCTGGCATTACTTTCCTTTTGCCTTTGGGATGATACAACAATTTTTTCATCTATAAAATGGGCTCTGAGTTACCATTAGAATTAGAAGATTAGACAGTGTGATCCAGAGGCTCCCAGAGGCCCCTGCCGGCTTCCTCCACCAGCGCCTGCCTCTGCCCCTCCTCTGCCCCCGCCAGATCCTATGGTGCTGGGGATGGGGTCATCCCAGGGCTGCCTCCCTCCAGCCCACTGCCTCCCCTCCGAGGGGCTTCCTTCCCCTCCATAGGGCCAGGCATTTTTCTCTGGATTCAAACAGGCAACAATGACCTTTTATTTTCTGTTTGTCCCCACCTCCCCAACCTTCCACTTCCTGTTCTTCCTACCTTCTTCCTTTTTGACTAAATAATCCCCACCTCCCTTGGTCATACAGTGAGGCTACAGTGACTGAGGGGAGAATCACTTCCTCTTCACTCTCCCAACCCTGCTCCAACCCCTCAGCGTCCCAGATCCTCATGCAGTTGGTTGTAAATTCTCCCAGGAGCTGTTTTACTGTCTACTTTTCAGGATTTAAAAAAAAAAAAATCAAAACTTAAAAAAAAAAAAGTTTAAAAAGCAAAATGGGGAGGGAGGAAGCAGTGACATATTTTTTTGGTAATTATGCGCTTTTTTTTAATTTTTAGAACTTGTCTGTTTTTACTGTGGGTCGGCTGTTGATATTTCATCAAGATAAGCATTTCTTTCCTGAGTTCAGGTGATTGAGGAAGAGCCACAAAACAAAACACAACAAAACCAAACCACAGAATCATCTTTAACCCGACTTTTTATACGATGCCCCAGTTCCCCATAACTGTGCACACAAGCTTCTGTGTTCAGTTGAATTGTAACTGCTTTTTGTATTTGGAGAGAGTGTGACTATTGAACTTGAAACCTTTAAAAAAAAAAAAAGAATTAGAAGATTAGCATTCACGTAATGCTCTTTGAGATCTAGTCCAAACTTAATCACTTCTGTGGTTCTAAGAGCTGAAATTATGCTGGGCTTTAACTCGTATCTCATCTTAAATTACTGATGTAGTTACATATATCATGTTGCTGATTTTCCATTGTTTTGTTTAATCCATGAATAATATATATTTATTTGTTTTTCTTATAAACAGGAAGTAGAGTAAAAATTATATAGAGAAAAATAACTAAATCTCTCTTAATTTCCTTGCTTTTTTTTTTTTTTTTTACTTATTTGATTACTCATTTCATTTATTCATTGATTGAGTGCCCATCTCCCAGGCTCTATGCTAGGAAATAAGAATATGGTGTCAAGCAAGATGGACATAGGCTTTGCTCTGGGGGAGTCTGTGGTTTAGTGGAGGAGACAGTAAAGCATTCAACATATAATCACCTATTAAACAAGGAAATGATTACTTATTGTAAATAGGTAATATAATTTGTACTTTTGATGTGGAACATTTGTGTCATCAGTACCTTTCAATTTGTATACATGGAACTCTTCCTCTAATCTTGGGGGAAAGTGAAGAGTTTGAATGGGATCATGTATTGAAGCAGTTAGAAAGGTAGCCAGGGCTGAAATGAATGGACTCTACCTGATAGCCAATAGGCTATCAGTTATAGAAAACAAAACAAAACAAAAACCCCAAAAAACATTTACCACTGAGATTTTTATCAGAAAGAAAGAACTTTTCAAACTTTTTGGAGTCATGAAAGGATTATGTGAAAAGGCTTTCTAGAAATGGCTGTATATCCGGTTGGCAAACCTGTACTGAATATAATAGCGAAGGTTGAAGAAGATGAACCTGTTGTAAGTTTTGTAACATCCTGATTCCAAGGTCATAATAGTGATAATCAGTCAAATTGGGGGACCAGAGGACTGGAAAACTTTGAAGGTTGCTTGTAGATCTTAAGGCTCCAAAAGAAGATGGTGAACATGATGATTATGATAATCTTAGCTCCATTAGCATCTGTTCCTCTCATCTTCAGAAGAGAGAAAATGTGTCTCCTGCTCTTCTCTGTGAATCCTCTCTTATGACAGGCTAGGATTTTTCTAGGGTCTGCCGATTTTGCACACTCTTTCCAAGTAAGTCATTGATGGTATTATCCTGTCTTTCACATTGTTTTGCCTCTTAGGACAAGAGTCTGACATGTTTTGATATACAAAAATCTCACTGCAGTAGGAAAAATGGCAAGCCTTTTCAAAGAAACCCTTTCTGTACAAAAGAGCCATTCTTTAGTTGAAGGTCTGGCACTGTAGTGAACTGTTGGGCCAAGAAACCATATTCCAAGTCGAGAACCTGGTTTAAAATACCCAAAGCTTCTGTATCAAATGTTGTAAGAATATCTTTTTGGTAAATTTTTGGAATCATGCTTTGCCTCATCATGGTTGCAGAAATCCACTTCCTTTGTACATGAAGGTATCCCCCAGCAGCAGATATATAGTCTATTTTCTGAACAGGAATCTTATAGGTCTCAGGAGAGCCAACTTCCACAGGCCCACTGGGTTACACGCTCATTTGTAGCTCACTGTAATGATTCTTCAGTTTTTCATTTCCTTGCTGTTCTAGGAAGGCAGATTCTGAGGTTTGTTTTGGGAGTTTCACTTCATAGCAGCACATATTTTCTCTCTGTCTCTGTAGATTTGGATATAAATGTGTGTGTACAGGTATATGGGGGTGTGTGTATGTGCAGATATTGATGTGTGTATATATGTATGTATAGCTCTTCATCCTGTGTATGAAAGGGAACTCTGTATTGTAGGTTCTATAATTTGACAATTTTCTTTAAATGATAACCCCTACTTTTCTCCCAAATACAATATCTAATACAGATGCATTGGCAGCTACCTTGACATTCAGTGCTAAAAACAAGCAAATAAATATGTACACAATCTTATGATCAACACAATGTACATTGTCATAATACTTTACTCTGAAAAGTCATTGTATTTAACTACTTGTAAGTTAAAAACTGAATCTTTGTCTATTTCCTAAAGAACTACCACTTCTGCAGATCAAGTTGAAATAGTCTAGTGGTTCTGTACTGGCCACAAGAGCTATGCTTCAAAATATGAATCTAGTATAAAATGCCTGTGCCAAACTGTATCTGAGTTCCATTGGCAATACAGCTTATGTTTCACAAAAGACATAAACAAATCAAGACCCCTCCCCACAGAGTGAAAAAGTTAGATTAATGAAACAGCTGCATGATTTGGTTTAAAAAAATCAAACCAATTATTTCAAGACTTTGCTAATAATTTGATAGGTTTGATCACTTATTGATCATTACCAGTTGATACATATAGATCAGTGAAGGGCATAAGGTTCTTGCCCTGCCTTGTTGTTTTAAGATAATGATCAAAGGGCAAACATCAGTGTACTCTAAACCTTTTTGAGATTTTGTTTAAGTAAAACACATAGTACAATATTATATGTTTGTGTGACTTAAAACATTTTGCACTGCTATGACAAATATATCATCCTCCTGTGCCAGTACAATTGCAGAGACATTTCGTTGTCATAATCTGTTAATACCAGTTAGCAGTGTCACAAATTAAAGCATTAACAGATTTGTGTTGCTTGAGGAAGCAACTGACGTGAAATACCAGGAGGTTGAAGGAGTGGGGCAGTTTGTTGTATCATAATTCTACATACCCTGTAAAGTCTTTGTGCCAGTGGTGTGAAGGCTTTGAGTGTACCTTCACAAAGAGCTCAAACGAATAGTTCATTATGCAAAAAAGTCTCATTAAGATACATTAGTCCTAATACATTTTTAAAGAAGGGTTTTTTTTGGAAATTTGCAGGCAACAAAAATCAAAAGAGCCTATCTTTTTTTCAAGGAAAATGATTTTACTGCTTTGTTAAAATGTACATGTGTAATGCAGACTACAAGTTCTTCCCAGGAACTGAATACGTTTGTTTTCTTTATTTGTGTTGTTTTGGATCTGTCCTTAAATAAAAAGTTGTTGATTTTAAAACTACATTTTTATTGGAAATATTGGCATTCTTTTGTCAGAGATTTTGGCCAAATCATAATGGACACATGACCATCTTATCAAGAGGCCCATAACTTGGGAATGTGGAAATGAAATTATAAATTGTGGAAGGAATATTAGATTAAATATCTGTTTTCATTTTAGTAGTGGTTTGAAATAATAATCCATTTATTACTGTTACACATTTTGTATTTGCCTGGGCATTTAAATGACTTTTTATGTTTCCCTTTTTAAACTCATATTATAGATATATTCTGAGAGAAAGTTATAAGGAATAACAATTATAGAGAATGAGAACCCATGGTTAAAATTATATGCACATTGAACTACAATGAGAGTATTAAAAGTATTTCATCCCATTTGTAAAATATCTTCCTTGGCTATGAAAGGGCAATATTTTTCCAATTATATCTGCTTTAGCCTGCAAATAGATTACCTTATAAAAACTCTCATAAAGCAGAGAGTCCAAAAATAATTGAAAGTGTAAGGACAGATAAGTTGGGCATATAAAGGCCCTGAGCAAATTTCACTCAACAGCATTCACAGAATAGAAAAAAAAGAAGTTTATCTTAATTCCTGCTCAGGTCCAGATGAACATTTTAATGCTTAGTGTCATGATGCTTCTGATTGACAGTGAGTGCCTACTGCATAATTTCTAGCTCCCTTCTCCAATGTCTGGAAGATTACATTTTGACTGTCCCCAATATTAATAACCATATTTGATCTTAGGCCTATCCAAGGTCAAGCTGACTGGCCAGGTCAGCCTGTTTGTCTGCGTGCATGAATTGTGACATCTACTCATAGTGACAGGTAGGGGATGAGGGTGGTGAGACGAGGGTGTTAACCTTCAGGCCACCAAAAGAAGCCTCTTTCTGCTGGAAAGAAAGAGCTTTTGGGGCTGCAGCCATCTTTTTGTTTGTTTGTTTGTTTCTTCCATCTTTTTCAACACTCATAATATTTTCACAGAAGATGATGTACTGTCGAAGAAATGCATTTAAGAAGAGGTAAATTATTTGTCATCTTAACAAAAACATAATAATATAGATTTGCATTATTGCTCAGGACTTTTATCCAGATTTAACAGTATTTCATGTGGATTGATTTTGCATGGCTGCTTCTTTCTTTAGATAAGTGACTCAGTCGCTATCCTGGAGTGTGGTATCATTATTCCTAAAATCCTCCCGGTTTTGCAAGCAAATAGCACAGAAGCTCTAGAGCCTGCAGGAATACATATTTCAGAAAGCAGCTAAAACAACTTTTGGAACTTCACAATTCATAGTATTCTACCATAAAACATATCAAATAAATTCATTTTTTAAAAACTCTTGCCTCTTTCTGGGTAGAAATTCCTGAGAAGCTATTTGGTTCCTAATTGATTTTCTACGTCAGTTGTTCATTGAATAGATAAGTAGTGCCTGTGATATTTGATTACAGAGCAAGGCACCCATTTAACCTTCTGTTCTTTCCTGGCCAGGATTTCAAATACAATAGAACGTTCCTCCCTGAGGCTCAGCAGGATTAGACAGCTAGCGGTAATCCCTGATAGCTGAAATAGACCTGATAGAACTTCACCTCACTTGTTTAGGATTATACTCATGAATTTCATCTCACTCAGCAGCATTAACCCTTTGGGGGACTTGAGCTGGAATACTCTATCAGTAAAAGCAACAACTAGGCAGAAACCCATTACATTCTAAGCCGTTATACCTTATTTTTATTTTTTTGGCCAATACATAAAAATAATTTTGAAGTCAGAAAGATGCGTGGTCCAAGTTGTTTTTGGAAAATTTTGCATCCTAAATATATATCTGTCTCAAGAATTATATTATCCTCTTAAATATAATTTTGTTTAAGAAACTTCATGAAAGTTCTGGTTTGTATAATAGCTTTCCCATCCTGGTCACGGTTAAATCATGTTGTGGAGGTGGAGGATAAATGCCTTCATATAAAGTAGGCCCTCAATATTCTAGGTTAACTGGAACCAAGGCAAGTATGAAAATCCCCAAACCTCATTTTAGCCACTGGTTTCCAATATCTTCCTTTTCCTTTCATTAGAGCAAATTCCATAGGTTTGAGTTTAATTTTCTCTTTCCCCTCTGGGGGATATGAAAATGAGCTAAGAAATGGCCAAGAGGCAGGAAATCAGTGAGTGAAAAAGAACTAGTAAAAGGTATAGTTAATCCACAAATTGGAAAGTCAGCCCCATGTTAATCAAGAGATGAAAGGAAGAGCATACACCCTTTCAATGCAGGTGGAAGAACCAGCCTTTATCATGGTTTTTAATAATTTAAACATTGAAATCTGTGCCTGACACTATTAGGCCATCAAAATGAGGTCCTTGCAAAGTCACAGGTTTGAAATAGGTTATTAGTGACAACTAACACAGTCTGGGAGAGCACCCTCCAATTGTTATGGAACTGATTACCCTGAATCATCAAGGCCTTTTTGTGTTGACTCTTTAAATATTCATGTTCACAACTAGTTCTATTAATTATTGAAATAAGTGATTTTGGTTCTGATGGTCAGAAGATTTCCCACCATTTTCATAGGTTTTAGGAAAATGTAAGTTTTATTTGAGAGACTTGACCTCCAAATCATCTCATGATGACGAGTATGACCTCACTGCCTATAGTAATATTTCAAGGTCAAAGATAATTTAATGCTAAAGCATTGGTACATCAACCTTCTTTCTGAAATTGTTCTTGTTAGTGATTCTTAAAGGGTTTGAGCAAAAATTTGTTTAATTAAAAATCCTTTAGTAGGACACATACAATTACAATAAAAAGACAATGCAGAATTTTTGGAAGCAGTTTCTATTCATTTCCACATCCCCGCCCTATAGATCTACTATGATTGTAATGATAGTCAACATTAAGGTGACAAGAGGAGAAATATGGTGTGTACCTTCTGCTTTGAAGCTTAGTTGTTTGTAAGAACTTAAATAAATCTGTGAGTAAATTGATGGGATTAAGGCTGAAACAATGGTCCTGCTTGAATAATATTTTGTTTTTATTTGGTTAGGAATGAAGAGGAGCTTGTGAAGTGGGGAGTTGTGACTTGAAATGATTCTGCTAAATTGTTAATTAACAAGCCTCCTTTTTACTTACTTTTTGTACAAAATATCTAATTTTCATGGTTTTAGAGAGCAAAGATGATTTCTGTTGTTCAATTTAGGTGACATATTATTCCAATTAATTGGAAAAGTACTCCCATGGGATAGATGGCTCGAGAATGGGGCCTCTTAGACTCTGCCTCTTACAGTGGTCCTGGGATTTGCCCTTTTCTGCTAACATAATTTTACATATGCCGGTGCTGAGATTCTAGCTCTTTGTTGTATGTTATAAAATTCTATTGCATCAGCATGAACAAAACAGAAATATTATAAATGTGAACCTTTCACCCCAAAAGACATATAACAGATTGAAAAGCTCCAGACCAGGGGAACAGGAATGCTTGCAGCCAGCCTGTATGGGTTTACAGATGACTAAAAGCTGGTATTAATAAATCTCAAAAGAAGAAGAATAGGAGCAGAATTTACTAAAGTCTATGAAATAATAAAGGGACGTGAAGTTAGGCCATGTGAATCTTTGTACTGTGTGTCAGAAAGAACTAGAGATCCTTCCGTGTAACTAGAAGAAAAAAATTTTCAAAGCAACAAAGGAGAAGTTGGTGTTTGTTTGTGTTTCTATTTGTTAATATAAAGTAATTTACCTCTGGAATAATTGAATTAGAAGATTCTAGGAAAAAAAATCATTTTGAATCATAAGGACAAAGGAGACCTTGAGGAGTCTCCTTCCTGGCAGACAGGCAATATTAAACCCCCAAAGAGGTCCATCTGTATTATTTTTAAAAAGAAGGAACTGGTTTAGTTGTGGCCAATAGAATGCTTTGTGACCACATGAACAAAGAGATAATGACTGAAAAGTTTTAAACTCTAGGGAAAATGTATTCATTCTGCAAACTTTGTTCATATCATATGCTGTTACAAAAATTCATGTCTTTATTAAGAGTTTTTCTTCAACAGTATACTTTGAAAACTATTTTTAGGCCGAGCACAGTGACTCATGCCTGTAATCCTAGCACTTTGGGAAACCGAGGCAGGTGAATCACTTGAGGTCAGGAGTTCAAGACCAGCCTGGCCAACATGGTGAAACCCCATCTCTACTAAAAATATATAAATTAGTCGGGCATGGTGGCGGACGCCTGTAGTTCCAGCTACTCGGGAGGTTGAGGCATGAGAATCGCTTGAATGTGGGAGGCAGAGGTTGCAGTGAGTTGAGATTGCACCATTGCACTCCAGCCTGGGTGACAGAGTGAGACTCCATCTGAATAAAATAAAATAAAATAAAATAAATAAATAAAACTGCTTTTAAGGTGCCCTGAGGTATGCAAACTTAATTAGCACATGGTCCTTGAGTTGGGGATGGTAAGAGATACACACAAAGAATTAATACAACATCTATAAAGCTCCTACATTTTGTATCACTTCATCATAGCTAAGTCCTATGTAGCAAGGAATGTTTTATGTCCATTGTCTCATTCGATCCTCACAACAGCCCACTGAAGTACATGCACTTGTACAGATTACAAAATGGACCTTAGCAAGATCAGGTATCTTTCCCAGGGTCATACACATATTTGAGGAACTGGGATATGAACCCTGGCTTCTCTCCTGGAGGCTGTGCTCTAATAATCATTCTTTACTGATAAGCATCTCCAAAGGCTGATGCTACCCACCTGGGGCCCATGCACATGGAGGACATCCAGAAAGGTGTGGAAGGAGACTGTCCTGAGTATATACAAAAGCATGCATTTTTCTCTCTGAAGAGTGTGTCCATACCTCTCCTAAGATTCTCAGACCCTGTATATGTAAAACCAACTATCTAGAGAGTGATCACAAAGAGTTACAAAGTGGGAAGCCCTTTTATAGCTAAAAGAGAGTACAGTTAGTAGGGCAAAACAGGAAGTGTTTGGCTTGATCCCAGCAGGATTTGGGTAGGTAGATGTCAAGTTTGGAGATGGGGAGAAGGGAGAGAAACCCACTGTCTGAGTCGAGAAAGGATTGGTTGTTTCCTCTTCAGGTTATAGTTGAGAGTCAGTATAATTGAAGGCATTTATCTTCTTAGCAATGGGAGACTGTGACGCGATGCAGCTATTAGCAGTACATGGCCAATAAGTACATGGGCTTGAGTGAATAAAAGAGCTGCTCCACTTCTTTCCTACTCAGTCTGTGAATATGAGCAAAAATTTTATTATAAATATAAATAAAAGAATCTCAAGTTTTGAAAGTAGTGTTTCACACTTTCAGTATCAGTAAAGTAGAACAATATTCTATCAATGTATAACAAAATTAGTGTCAATATAGACTTCAGAATCAAACGAATGAATGCTGACCACACTGGACTTACTAATTTTAGCTAGTGTCTTTATAATGGGTATGATAATTAATTTTGCTTTATGTGACAGTTGTTGGTGCCACACTTAATGAGGTTTTTTTTTTTTTTTTTTTTTTTTGAGACAGAGTCTCGCTCTATCACACAGGCTGAAGTGCAGTGGGTGATCTCAGCTCACTGCAGCCTCTGCCTCCTGGGTTCAAGCTATTCTCCTGCCTCAGCCTCCCGAGTAACTGGGACTACAGGTGTGCACCTCCATACCCTGCTATTGTTTGTATGTTTAGTAGAGACAGGATTTCACCATGTTGGCCACGCTGGTCTTGAACTCCTGACCTCAGATGATCTTCCTGCCTCAGCCTCCCAAAGTGCTGGGATTACAGGCATGAGTCACCACACCTGACCATGATCACATTTTTGTAAGGAGTAAAATATATAGTAATTTCTAATAAATTCTCAGATGCAATATATTTCATAAAGGATTATTTTATCAGGAGTTGAATTTCTTCATCAGTGTATAACTATGTATGTCATTAGTATTAGTAGGTTAATAAAGGCATATTCGAGGAAAGGTAACTATTTTTCAAAGTTGTTTGACTTTTTAGAAGGGCAGTCTGTTTTATGGGATATCTAAGGGTATATATATGTTAAAAGAGTATAGTTGTTAAATTATTAATATTTGCAGTATTTTATAAATTTAAAATGCATCTAAAAATTAATAACACAGCTACATTATTATCTTATGTATTTTATTTACAAAAAGTCATTTTTACTTAAAATTAAACATTCTTTTGGAGTTCTTCAGAAACAGTGGCTAAAGTTGGCCTCTAACTTGGCCATAACTGTAGGGTGAAACTAAGAAAATAAAGCACAGAGAAAATGTCTTAGTTGATTTCCATTGCTCCAAATACAAAATAAAAGGCAAATACGAAAAACAAAGTTTTGAAAGCATGACTTCCTATCATAAAATACAATTGCAAAAATGGGCAAGGGCTTTTAAAAACTGGTTTTCCCTCATTGTATACCTTCGAAGTATTCTCCATTGGTTTGTTTCTGAAGCTGCATTTCTAATAATGGAACTGTCATTTTTTTCAGTCTTTCCTTTCAGAACAAGGGTGGGGGGAGATTAAAATAATCTTCAAAGCAGACACCATTACACTGAGTGGACCCTGGCATGCAAGCTGCTTTTCTAAAGAAGCACATTTTAGTTCCCACTGCAGATGAGAGTTAAATATCCACTCAGAGCAGAGACTATTTAGACAGAGACTCATCCAGCCTGTGGAGAGGCCGGAATCATATATCCCTCTATGTGTCTAGCTCATGAAATAATCTAATACAATTTTCTTTTGTTTTTTAATTGGAGAAAGGAATCTGCATTTCCAATGATTGTTCAGGAGTGGGGGTTAAGGGGGTGGGATTGTACAAAGCTTTAAATTAAAATGAAAGTGAAACAATGCTAGGAAAAGCCTGAAAAGATAGAGGACCAGTCCATTTTGCTCTTCAAAAATAAACTATCAGTTTTGCCAATAGTTTTGTTTGTTTGTTTGTTTTTCTGTTTCGGTCATCTCAGTGGAATAACTAAGGACTGGGTAAATATGAAAGCTGAGCTGTTCTGTCTGCCTTAGACCTGATCCCCCACATCTGTGCTGAGGCATACTGGTGGTAGTGAGAAGCTCACACTGCTCCTGTCTGTGCTGTGCGTGCACAGTGGATCAATGGAGACCCAGAGCCCCGGGGGCTGTCAGGATAATACCTTTCATTTAAAGGAAGAAAAAAAAAATTTAATAACAGATGTTAAAGGACTATTTTAAAGTATGTCCTCCTTGCAGTTTTGAGTCAGTGCTACTTGTGAATGCCATAAATAGCAGTATGAAGAAAACATATTCATTTACTTTAGTAAATATCCCTTTTGCATTGTATTAAGATATTATTCATATGCTGTTCCGTCTTTTTAAGATCATGCCCAGATTGGATTTTATCTTCCATAAATGGCCCTGATAAAAGTCAGTCTTCCAAGTGTTTTATAGTATCATGGTCCCCAAACCTCAGCAGGGAAAGCCCAGCTAATATGAGACACATGCTAATAAGAGACTGATTTTCCATTTTTAATGTTTTTTGCCGATGCCAGATGATGTATCCAGCTAACCACTTTAAACCTTTCGGTAAAGATTTGATAATAGATGTCATCATTGAATGTCCTCATGCATGCCCCTTTGAAACAAATGATCACCTATTAGAGAATAGAGACAAAACACATTTACTTGAATGAAATGTTTAATAAAGTACATCAGGACTTGTTTTTATTGGTATTGCTCTATGAATACTTTATGTGCTAATTTAGGGCTTAGGAGTACTTAGTTATCCCAGTGCTCCAGTCTGAAAAAGGCATGTACCTTATTATTACAAACGCCAGCCTTTAATGTTTAGAACATATTTATAAAACATACTTGTCCTCTTCCTAAAATTGAAAACATCTGTTACAGATTTTCTGTTAAAATGTTATGGACATGAGAGCCTGGTGATGAGGCAGTCTGCCATTTTGAATGAGAATTAAGCTGACAATGCATTCTGCACCAGTGAGGCCGTGAAAACAAACAAAAAAAGGCAGATGGTTCATTTAGTTTAGTAATTGTAATTTGTTGTTCATTAAAAGTAATTCCCACACAGGCATTCTTTATTCTAATACAGTATACGGAAAATTTTACTCTGCAAACCTGGCGTAATGTTTTTTTCTTTAGCATAATTTGCACTGACGTTTGATAGGCAGTTGATTAGAGCAGAATAATTTCTTTAGAATGAAAATTAATTATAATTTTTGCAGCTTTCATTAGTCTGCTTTTGTAACTACTGTGGCTAAACAGCAGGGGTTTGGCCTGAAATGCTGAGTATCACTGGATCATTTGCAGTGTACTCTCCCTTTTAAGATCATTAGACCTCTTCATTGTAGTTTTTACATCTACATAAAATGAAGATTTGCAATAAAGTATTTTCAGTATGCTTTGAAATATTCTCGAATATATGTTTACAGTAGTAAAGATGGCATCATACTAATTTCACATCACACTGTGTAGTCTTTGAAATATATTCAAGAACAGAGACATATTTTAGTCTTCAGGGGACTATAACGTGTAATAAGAGTATTTCCTGAATTTATACAAATTGTTACATAGGCACACAAATAGCATAGATTTTAACAGTGGGGATCCCATTCTTCAGAGATACACAAAATTGTTTGAAGCATATTTTAAAGGAAGAAACATGATACTCTATTGGTGATAGAATAGATTTATAGAGGAACCAAGTCTATTCTAGAGTTATGATCTGGTAGATAGAAATAATGTGATTTCAGAAAATTATCTTATAAAGTAAATGTATATCTGGCAAAGTCAGCAGGACCTAGCAAGAAATTTGATCTTTTACAAGTGTATACTATTCTGCCATTCCATTATGCTGTTTTTGTTGTACACAAGCACATTGATATTAATGTGAGTTTTCCAGAAGAAAATAAGAATTTTGTAGATTTTTGAGCCACTAGGTGAATCTGTGAGTTGAGTTTATTTTGCTTAGAAAATTCATCGCAATGGACTTGATTTCAGAAAGTGTTACAAGAATATCCAGGAAGTATATCCTTGCCTATAAAGCATTTTTCATCATGGAAAAAAGCTCATCTTTTCTATTTTCATGCACAAGAAAGAATTCAACAAAATTAGCAATATTTTTTTTGATTAGGTAGTATTTTAGTGAAATGTTTTTATAAATATTTTTGCATCCACAACTTTTTATATCCAGAGTTCTGAATTTTCATAATTAACTATCCAGGAAATGGTTTTAAAACTGTAAAGAAAGTCTTCTGTTTTATAACACAATTTCTGTTTCTGTGGAATATGAACAAGACAGTGTTTATTGTAGTCAGAAAAATTGTTGGCATGATTCTGCATAAGTGAAGAATCTCTGGATTGTCTCAAAGTGTTAGCTGCCCATTTGCAGACAAACAAGCTTTTAGTGTGCAATTTAGGTCAATGGATCGAGGGGAGAAGATGTGTTTAGGCGACAGATTTTAAATCACCATAATATAAATATGCTTCCCTTTTCATCCGGAATTTGCTTTCTTTCAAGGTAATTTAGTGCAGCAGACATGCACTTATGCCTGTCTTTGTAATTTTAGGGATTAGGATAGTGAGGATTAAATGGTGACCCTTAATCTTCAATATCAACTTTAAGAGCGAAATATAATATGCAAATGGAACACATTCATTTTGTGTTTATATATTTTAATCTCTGTAATTTAGTCTTAAGAAGATGGAAACTCATCTTTGCCTTATTTATTTTGAATCCTAAAGCAAGTTGCCATTAAAATCTTTATCCTTCTGTCTTAGTGGATAAATGTTTATCCTTTAGGGCTTAGAACATAATTTTAAAAAAAAACCGACTTTAACCTAACAACATTTTTCAATCAAGGGAAGTGGCATGTATGGTTAATATAAAAGTGTAGTCAGACTGACTTGTGTAAAATGAATGGATAAGTTGTTAAGTCAAGCCTTGAAAAAAAAAAAGAGATAAACTTGTGTTTCGAATTTAGTTTGAGAAATCAGTAAATTGAATTTTTATTAATAAAATTAGTTAGTGTATTTCTGACCAAGTTTACTTTGTTCTTAATAAACTTTTCCTTTGTGGTTTGAATTTCAGTTTATGGACAAGAATGTCTTCTAAAGAAAACATTTATTAGGGTGAAATATTAAACTGATATAAAAATCTGGGTCATATTCTCTTAGACAAACGTAAGAGCTATACTAAGTAAGCAGATCAAAAAGAGAAATATAGTGTGAAAAACAGAAACAAAGAATCTTTTTATGCCTCTGATTTTACTGGAAGAATGAAGTTAGAACAGTCCACGTAGTTTGGCTCACTGACTTCCTCAGTCAGGTAATTTCTAGCCATTGAGACAAAGGTTTGCCAGATTTCTGGACATGTAATTTGAATGTTCCCATATAGAATTGATTTTTGAGCAGCTTGTCATGAATTAATGGTTGCTTATATTGCCAAAAATGCAGGTAATTTCAAATTGTAAGTTGTCTTTCAAGTTTTTCAAACAAGGAAGGTAAAAATACCTTGATTAATTGTAGGAGTAGTACTGAAGTTGTTCTCAGGCATCCAGACCCAGCATTATGTCATCACAGATAACAGGAACATTGAGCATCAGATGACATGTGTGAATAATGGGACACTACAAACATGAGTATTTAACCTAGACTTTTCTGCCCTGCTCCTGAAGCTGATTACTTCCAGTAAATACACAGTTGCTTTCATGATCAAAATCATTCTTAGAATTTAAACACTTGTTTACCAAATCCTAAAAATGGATTACTGGTGGAACCTGCACTGATGTTTTCCCTATCTACAATCACAGTGTTTTACGCTCTAGGTAATAAACCTGTATCTGCCGAGCTATATTTCTGAGTACTATGAGTAAATTTACCTTCTCTCACATACGTACCCAGTTTTACCTTTTCTTAGTTATAACTGATACAGATTTTTAAAAAATATTTCGACTTTAAGAAAATATCAGAGGGCATTTAAAAACTTGAGCATTTGTCTTCTCATTACTTTGCCATAAAATGGCTATAAGACATTTTATTCTGATGGATTATTTCACCAATGACTAAATAAACAATTACATGTATAGACTAAGACTACCATGATGTTTAAGATTTTTCTAGATTTTCTGTACTTTGCTCAGTTGCTTATTAGGCAGAGCATTATATAATTAAGGGCTTTGGAATCAGAGAAACCTGCATCTAAGTCTCAGCCTGGTCACATATTTGTTGTGACATGGAGCAAGTTACTTAACCTCTCTAACCTTCCGTTTCTTCATTAATAATATGGGATTCTTTTACTACCTATATAATATGGTTTTTGTGAGGATTGCATGTGATAATGTTATCTGCTTTGCATAGTGCCTGGAACTGGCGTTCCAGTGAGTGATAAAAATGGTAATTATTTTTATGAATTTACCTATTCAACTATTATATGGAGACAAGCTAATTGCAATTGCATTTAGGATAGGCTGTTTGTGAAAAGTGGTTATATTCATCAGTAATTTTTCAGAATCCACCATAACTTGTTAGCAGTGGTGTTAGCCAATCAGAAACGGTACTGTGTCTCTTCAGTTTGAATTCTTTCATGCTCTGTGAGGTTAAATTCATACGTATACATGTGAAATTGAGTCATGAAATCTAGAGATTTCCATTTAAGAATCAGGACAGAGATCCCTCTGGGAGGGAACAGTGAGGCATGAATTCTTAAATGAAGAGACCAAGTACTTTTTATTTTTTAGAATTTAACTAGTGATTCAGTTATATGTTGAGCTAAGCACCTCACAAATTAATGAGCTAGGGCATCACAAGTAGGAGGAAGGCTTTGTGAAAGTGGCACTCAAGGTTATTTTTAGTGGCACATTTATTCAAAGTTTCGTTTTTCTTGTGGATAGGTAAAGAAAAGCCACATTCTTAGGAGACCCAACCTTCCCCCTGAACCCTAGGTACCCCCATTAAGATCCCAAGGCTTATGAATGTGTCTTCTGATGATGCTCACACAGTTACACTGATCTAACCAGGTCAGTTAAGGGATAAGTATTCACATCCTTATTCACTAAGGGTGAGGATCAAGTAAAGATTTGGTAAGCTGATTTTGAAAGATGGCTGATCATGTAGCAAGTTCAGGTTGCCTAAGTAGAAAAAAAGTGGTGGTGGCATCTCCACAATCTTTATAACTACAGTAACATTTCTCCAAAACTTTCATCACTGAACCAAAGCCACTGATTTGCTTAATTTAGAATATTCACTGTCTATCCATTTTTCTTGTATAAAACCAAAGGAATCAGCGGAACAAGATTTGTTTCTACTTTCCTTCTTTTCCCTTCCTTCCTTTTCTCCTTCCTTCCTTTTTTTATCCTTCCTTCCTTCTTTCCTTCCTTCCTTTCTCTCTCTCTCTCTCTCTCTCTCTCTGTCTCTCTCTTTCTTTCTGACAGAGTCTCGCTCTGTCACCCAGGCTGGAGTGCAATGTAGCTTTGACATCCTGGGTTCAAGTGATCCTCTCACCTCAATCTCCCCAGTAGCTGGGACCACTGGCATGCGCCACCACACCCAGCTAATTTTTGTATTTTTGGTAGAGATAGGGTTTCACCATGTTGCCCAGACTGGTCTCAAACTCCTGGGCTCAAGCGATTCACCTGCCTCAGACTCCCAAAGTTCTGGTACTACAGCCATGAGTCACCATGCCCAGTCTGCTTTTTTTTTCTATAACTAAATTCTTCCAGACCCATGTAAGGCAACTCATGCAGGAACCATGATTTAGGAAGCTTTTCCTCCCCTTTTTGGATCATTAGATCAGCAGTGACTAAGGTGCAAGGCTGTCAAAACCATATCATTCTGTCATAGACAACAAGATTAGGATACTTAGAGCCTTCTCCAAGAACAAACTGTTCTGTTACATTTGATTGTGGTTCCTTTTTTAAAAAGTCCATGTTCAATTTCAAAGCTTTACAAACTGTTATTCTTAAGCCTTTATTTTTGTCCCTTTCTATTTATCGTGCTCCTTGAAAATAGCAAGAAAGGAGCTATCAACTGTGGTAACTTTGGTTCTAAGAGATCGTGATATAACTACCTCATGGTTTCTTTGGAATATTATCTAGGGGTCAAGAAACAAAAGATTTTGAATTACCCTCTCCTTAAGTGTGCCTGAGTTCACTCTTAAGATAATTCAATGATAACATACTGAAATATGGATATTTAGTGGGGCAGGCAAGATGACAAGGAATTCTTTCCATTTGAGTGATCAGGAAAGGCTTCATAGGTGATAGTTGTTTAATTGATCCTAAGAATATTTTATAAGATTGACACATGCAAAGATGGGGGTAAGTAGAGAGGGATAATAAAAGGTATAATGAGAGTATGAGTAATTTCATGTTGTTGTAGCATTCTTGCCTATCATGAGTAAATGGAATGGTCAGGAGAACAACAATGTACAATTTAAAATTTAATGTTACAAGTTTAATATTACTCATAAGTAATGTGAATACATAATATTTGTTATAGTTATAGATCCCAACCTTTCTCAGAATTTCTTCTGAGAAGAAATTCAGGCTCTAAAATTACTAAACATGATTGTCTTCTTCTTACCTCCTGAAAAAATATACGTGTAACTTTCAGTCTCAGATTGCTAGTCAGTATTGTGGATCATTGAAGGAAAGTCATGGGGCAACTCTTCTGAAGAATTAAAAACTATTTGAGTTGCAACAGAAATTAAGGTAGACCTCAAAAATAATTTGACATTAGGCCATTTATATATGGTGTATATGGCAGTGGAAGGGAATTGCTGAGTGCTACGTAAAATAATATGAACTTTATTTTGTATGTGTTTTGAAATCTTTTTTAGTTTTGGTCAGGAGAGTCTTGTGTAAGGATCATCTAGAAAAATTCTGATGGGAGAGATTCTGCTTGTTTTTTGTTTGTATTCCCTGGTGCTTAGAACATGTTTATAATATTAAAGGAAGAACAAAAAGTAAGTAAGGAAGAAAAGAGTAGGAGATAGGAGAGCGAAGGGAAGAAGTGAGAAGAGAGAAAGGGAGGGAGAGCAAGTCAGGAAGGAGGGAGGGAAAGGAGAGTGTAAAATGGGTTGAGCATACACTACTTGGGAGATGGGTGCACCAGGATCTCACAAATCACCATTAAATAACTAACTCATGTAACCAAATACAATCTGTTTCCCAAAAACCTATGGAAAAAAAGAGTGTGGATGGCTTGGTTTGAGAAATTAGAGTCAAGGAGACAACACCTGTAATGCTGTAGGGACATAAGGTAAACAGAGACTTGAAGTAAGAATTGAAATGGGGAGAGGGGAAGCATTTAAAAGATTTTTCAGAAATAGAATTTACAAAACTTGAAAACTGGCTATATGGGAGGTAAAGGAAAAGAAAGTCAGAAGAGTTACAAGTGATTAAGCTGTTTTTTAAAAACATGGCAACTGAGAGGGCAGTTTTGCCAGAAATAGGTAACATAAGGGAAAATTATTTGAGGGGGGCAGTTGTGCCAGAAATAGATAACAAAAGGCAAAGTTATTTGAGGGAAAAGGAGCAATGAGTACAATTTTTAGCACATTTGTGTGTGAAGCTTTTACAGGACATCTAAGGGAAGAAGTCAAACTGCAGAGATCAGGGTCTGCTGATATAGTTTTGAAAAATCACATCAATTGAATTTATAGGTATATTAATTAAAAGAGGATGAGATTTCCAAGTAAAACCAGGCATGCATGGAAGTACCTCTACATGTGAGTGGTGATAAGAAAGGAGAAGCCAATGAAGGAAATTGTCTGAAAGACTGAAAAGAAAATTACAAGAATAGAGGATCAGGGAAACGAACTAAGGAAAACCTTCTAGGATAAGATGATGAAGTGCAGCAAATGCTATACAGAGGGTTCAGAATATCTGGAGACTAGGAACAGATGACAGTGAATTCCAGAAGTGGAATATAATTCATTCTCCAGAGAAGTTTAGCCATGAAGCGATGCAATAGAGAGGTGGCTGTGTTCCCATGAATGAGATCTATGTTTTTAAATTCTGTGAATTTCATCAATTTAAAAACTGCAGCTCTGTTGGGGGAGAAAAAATAAAGAAATTTCAACTGGAAATGTCTCCTTTTCAGTATCAACTCGGGCAAGAGGTGTGAAGACCACATTCCAATGGCCAGGAGCAAAGTCAAGTCCAGTGGTTACTCTCCATCCTTATCCCCACGTATAAAATCTCATGAACTAAGACAACTGGAATGAGTTATTAAATTTGCATTTGTGTGGGCCAAGACTCAGAAGCGATCAATAAATCTTTTGGGCAGAAACAAGCCAAGTTTGTATTTGGTGGGAAGGACAAAGAAAGGTGCCCTGTAACCCTACCCTCAACAGCCTGAGCAATCTGGAAGAGCTTTGTGGTATAGATAGAAATGGAGACACCTTAAAAATAATCAGAAAATCTCTATTTCGAGAGTTTCCCATTCCTTATATCACCATCTAAAACCACCTTTTTTCAGAATGTGTATATTTTGGGGGAAAGAGTGGTCAATGCCTTTGTGTATTCCTCCTGTTTCAGAGATGATCATGCTCTTAGCCTTAGCTATAATAAAGACAGGAGCAGAAAAGTTTCTGAAGAATTCCAGCCAGCATTTTTGGTCATATTTCCTAGCTTTCATTCAATGACATGTTGAAGTTTTCAATAGAATCTCAGAAATAGTGTTCTCTCCAGTCGTATTGTTACGTGGGAATTGTTGCTGATTGGTTTGGGCACAGAGTGCTTCCACATAAATAAGTCTAGCTAATGTGTCCCTAGAGGGACAAATGAGGATGTACAAGAGGAATAAGCAGAGAATGAAGGTATTGTGTGTTAGTAGTGGTTAGAAAAAGGACATTTGGATGGTGTTGATATGCTTGTTTGGTGATGTCAAAGAGCCACATCAAATTCCACTCTTCACACCCTTAGAATTATGCTTTGGCCTCCTTCTCTGGTTAGACCAAATATACTGCATTTCTATTTTTCCTTCTTTGACTATTGCTTTAGTAATTTGAATCGGGCAATTTTGGCGGCAATATCGATCTTGCTTCTTTTATCAGCAGCCATACAACTGGACCTTTACCTAGCATCCAGGAACCTCACGTTTAATTACTAACTCCTGCCATGTTCACTGACTGTCCTAAGAAAATGAATTTTTAGAAGGCCTGAGAGTTTAGGTATTTCACTTAATACTACTCTTCAACATTATAATATCTGTTCATTTAATGCATAACTCATTAAATCAGTGTGACACTGGGACACAAGGACAAGATGAAAGGGATAATTTTAGACTTTGTTTCACTGTGAGTATGCCTTCTGCAAATGCATGTTAATCACAGAATCAAAATAAACACACTTAATTGAACAGTATTTGGATCAATAAAATCATTGACTGAGTACCACTGGTGCTCACTTGAGGTAAACAAGTGATTTAATAGTCTGCACTTCCTTCAGGCCTCTTTGGTGTGGCCATCAATAGTATATTCCTAAATCGGAACTGGCAGTGACCAAAAGGCCCTCATCAAACAACCCAGCCTGACCTCCCGAGGTGTATTATCGCCTGACATCTTACAAGCCACTTTTTGTTTCCATTCTCTGTGTCCCATAATTCTTGTTAGATAATTTGAAGCTCAGCTTGTGAGAAAACACACACACATCCCTTTTATAAAAAGAAGATGATTTCAAGGACTTAAGTAAGAATTATTCTTTTCAAACATTTACATATTCCAGTTTAAACCATGTACAACTTTTACATTTACCATTTGTCTTTCCAGTGCAGAAGTATGGGGAAAAGGAGAAGAGTAGAATGTAAAGGAAGTTGAAAGAAATAAAAGTATAGAGTTTGCCACTAACACAGCCACAGATTTCAGGCCTTCAGGTTGAATCTCAGAGACTGAGCTGTGATTTGTATCTCTTATGAGTTTCTAATCTTCTTTGAACTTCTGATTGGAGAAACTGATAAGCTACCATCACGTGAATCCATGTCGCACATCTGAATATTGTGCTATAGACTGCTTGCCAAACATGTGCCAGATAGATTTCCAATTAATCTGAGCTCTGCTGTGTTACAGGTTTCTGCTGAAACAATTCTGCTTCGCATGAACATGCCTGTCACCCATGATAGCCACTTTAAATTGAGTGTATTTGGGGACACATGAAGTTCAGTGATGGTCAACTCAATTAACTCATAGTTTTATGAGGAAACTTCAAAACTGCCAATTCTGAGTCCTGGGGAATAAGACCATGAAGGCCAAATGAAATCTGGTAAAGGAGCTTAAGTCACACCCTATTTTAACTGTTTAGCTAGAACATTTTACTAAGTAGAGTTGAGTGAGTGATTTTTTTAAAAAAAGAAATTTCAGCAGTCATTAGAAAGATGTTATTGGCTAGTAATAGTCACATTGTCAACATAGCTGTATGCAAACACTTTTGGTCAGGAGCAGATGTATTAAGAAACTGGCAAGTCTAGAGACTCTTACTATTTCAGTAACTTCTAAAGGCCAAGCGTATTATGATGCATCAATGTTATTCTGGAATGCTAGATAAGAAATTCAGACCTGTAGTTCATCCTAGTCAAGCTCTATTACTATTTTTTAGAAGAAAGAGTTGGGCCTGTTTTAAATATTGCAATATTGATTGAATATAGCTTAACCACTTAATTGTTTAAGGAGTATAAATGTGAGTACCTACGCCCTTCCTGTGGCTTTTCTAGCCATGTCTTGGCTATTAAAAATACAATGATATGCTGGGCGCGGTGGCTTATGCCTGTAATCCCAGAACTTTGAGAGGCTGAGGTGGGTGGATTACCTGAGGTCAGGAGTTCGAGACCAGCCTGACCAATATGGTGAAACCCTGTATCTACTAAAAATACAAAAATTAGCCGGGCATGGTGGTACGTGCCTGTAGTCCTGGCTACTCAGGAGGTTGAGATGGGAGAATCGCTTGAACCCAAGAGGCAGAGGTTGCGGGGAGCCAAGATCATGCCACTGCACTCCAGCCTGGGTAACAGAGCGAGACTACATCTAAATAAATAAATAAATAAATAAATAAATAGAATACAATGGTGGTAATAACAAAAGCAATTTATGCCATGCTTTCTTTTTTCTCCTTTTTTTTATTTTTTTATTTTTGAGATAGTCTCATTCTGTCGCCCAGGCTGGAGTGCAGTGGTGCAATCTCAGCTCACTGCAACCTACACCTGCTGGGTTCAAGCGATTCTCCCAACTCAGCCTTCCAAGTAGCTGGGACTACAGGCATGTGCCACCATGTCCAGCTAATTTTTGTATTTTTCATAGAGACAGGGTTTCGCCATATTGGCCAGGCAAGTCTTGCACTCCTGATCTCAAGGGATCCGTCTATCTCAACCTCCCAAAGTGGTGAGATTACAAAGGTGAGCCACTGCACCCACCCAGTATGCTGTATTTTCTTTTTTTTTTTTTTTTTTTTTTTTTTTGAGACGGAGTCTTGCTCTGTAGCCCAGGCTGGAGTGCAGTGGCCGGATCTCAGCTCACTGCAAGCTCCGCCTCCCGGGTTCACGCCATTCTCCTGCCTCAGCCTCCCGAGTAGCTGGGACTACAGACGCCCGCCACCTCGCCCGGCTAGTTTTTTGTATTTTTTAGTAGAGACGGGGTTTCACCGTGTTAGCCAGGATGGTCTCGATCTCCTGACCTCGTGATCCGCCCGTCTCGGCCTCCCAAAGTGCTGGGATTACAGGCTTGAGCCACCGCGCCCGGCCTGCTGTATTTTCTGTAAGAATTTCTTGCATTAAAATTTTTTTTTGATAAAATGAAAATGAAATTATTTACTTAAAAGTATATAGTCATCCCTGATGATGTATGTACCACTTCAGGTTTAATCTAGAACTGAATGAGATTCGGTATACATCCTGTGCTTTCTTAAACACTTATAGATACTCGGGCTCCATTCTGGGAGTTTCTATTTCTAGGCAAGAGCCTGGAAATCTGATTTTTGAAAAATACTCTCCTTGTAATGCCCAAGTCAGTGTAGGAATTGCTGCTCTCTCCAATCCACAATGCTAGCCATCATGACATAGCATTCAGCCTTGGTATTTCTACAGAGGCTGTCCTTTCAATCTGAAATATTCTTTCCTCTTCCACTAAAAAACATACTTTCATCCTGTAAAACCCGGTTTAAAAGTCTGCTCTGCTGGAGCACCATGGATATGATGCATGGATCAAGCACCATCCCCATGACACTTGAAGATTGATCAGAATGCTCTATGACCCTCCCTCCTTGAAAACACTTGACTTTCAATTAGACGGGAAAATGGACATTGGTTGGAAAGCTATATTTTTTGCCTGTGCTCACAATAAAGCCCATAATTTGTAAATGCATTTGAAAATATTGGTAAAATAAAATTCCTGTTTGAGTTGGTATAGTTTTTGTTAACCTTTCTTGGAGGATTGATTTAAAAAGATAGACTTTTAAATCAGACCAAGGTACTGAATAACAACATTTTGTAGGGTAAGTCTGTACTTACTTGTTTTTTTCTTTTTCAAGAACCTAAAGTAAAAGTAATAATAGTTGAAAAGTCAGTTATTTTTTCAGTTTTACCTCATATAATTTTCTAAAAGACATATATAAATTTTAATCTTAATTTGTTTTCTCTAAAGATGGTGATTTCAGTGTGCATTTGAGAATCTGTAGCAGAGTCAATGTTAGAGACAATTAGAACATTTGATAAATATGAGTTTCATGATATGTACAGAAAAGTTTATAATTTTGATGAAAGTATATGAACAAAAGAAAGTTTTCTTAATTAAAATAGCATTGTTTGAAGCTTTGGGATAGCATAATTATTATGAAATGATATTCAATTAAACATTATAATATGTTGAGCAAATTTATTTTTTAATTAATACAATGTTCTTTTAATATACTGGCGTGGTCCAAGAGTTAAAGTGAGCGGATTCCTTGTCAGTAGGAATCTTTGACAATGAGCCAAGAACAGCATTGCTAGTGTACAGGATTACTTTTATTTCTTTAGTTTTAACAGTGGTTTCTGGTAACATATCTGTAGGGTGTCAGTTCTCAGGAAACTTTTCACCTGGCTGTAATCCAAGTAACGTTATTTGGTGTATAAATTGCTTTAAAAAGTAAATTTTGGTCAGGAGTGGTGGCTCATGCTTAATCTCAGCACTTTAGGAGGCCAAGCTGGGAGAATCACTTGAGGCCAGCAGTTTGAAACCAGCTTGGGCAACATAGCAAGACTCCATGTCTACCATAAATTTAAAAATTAGCTGGGTATGGTGGTGCACGCCTAGTCCCAGCTACTTGGGAGGCTGTGATGGGAGGATGGCCTGAGTCCAGGAGTTTGAGGTTATAGTGAGCTAAGATTGAATTATGGCTGTACTCCAGCTTGGGTGACAGAGTGAGATCCTGTTTCTAAAAACAAAAAACAAACAGGAAATATTTTTTTTCTTTTGCTTTTATGACATAAATTCTAAGCAGAGAATTAAAGCAGGATTCACACCCGGTGATCATTTTCAAAACTTCCTTCTTTTGAAATGCAAGTTTTTATTCACTTTTCACTAATTTTTTTTTTTTTAATGTAAACTCTGGGCTATTCTATTTTGAATAAGGCATTCTTGGTATTTTTTTTTTTTTTCTGTTCAGGTTATGTAAAATAAATACCAGTTTTTAAAATTATTTTTTAGGTGTCCAGAAATAACATTTTGCAGTCATATACCAGAATATGAAAGAGTCTTTACATGTGAAACCAAAAAGTTTAAAAGCAAAACTAAGACTAAGCAACCATGTACGAAATCGAAGTAGAACTCAGTGTAAAAGAAATAGGCAATTGTTCCATCTCTCCTTGGCACAGTCATTTCACCCTGCTGATGGTCCCTCTGCTTGGTAGCCTTTTTACTGCATGGCCACAAACTCGACCAATGGACTCTTTCAGTTAACCAAGATTATGCTGTGTTTATAAACCCACATTGTTTTCGTCTAATTATGACATGCTAAGGAACAAAACCTTCACTTCTTATATTTTCTTTTAAACAAAATCTTTTGAAAACGTCTCACATGCTAAATTCTGCATTTGTGGGGTTTCTATTTCTCTAGTGATTCACTGTATTTTTCAAGGAAAAAAATGACTATTTACGGTAGCTTCTGAAACCATATTAAAAAAATGTTTAGAATTTGGCAAATTCCTTTTAGGTATTTGGTTCTCGAGATATTTGCACAAAGAATATATTATCATAAGCGTAACAAAAGAAAATAAAGCATGCTTTATTAAGCTTGATTTTTGATTTTTAGGTTCAGAGGGTACATGTACAGGTTTGTTATGTGGGTATATTGCATGTCACTGGGGTTCAGAGTACAAATTGTGTCACCACCCGGGTAGTGAGCATAGTAACCAATAAGTAGATTTCAGTTCTCACTCTTCTCCCACCCTCCACCCTCAATTAACTCCCAGTGTCTATTGTTCCTCTCTTTGTGTCCATATGTACTCAAGTTAACCTAAATTTCTTGATTAAGGCCACTATTAAAATAATGTGACTATAGTCTTTTGATTCCAAATATACATCATGCATCTCTCTCTTGGTTCTTATGAGTGGCACTTTAGCGTGGCACTTAATAGAGCAGTAGGTGTTGACCAAATGAATGAAGGCCAGCACAGTAGCTCACACCTGTAATCCCAGCACTTTGGGAGGCCGAGGCAGGTGAATCACCTGAGGTCAGGAGTTTGAGACCAGCCTGATCAACATGGTGAAACCCCATCTCTACTAAAAATACAAAAATTAGCTGGGTGTGGTGGCACGCACCTGTAATTCCAGCTACTCAGGAGGCTGAAGCAGGAGAATCACTTGAACCTGGGAGGCAGAGGTTGCAATGAGCCAAGATCGCGCCACTGCACTCCAGCCTGGGCAACAGAGCGAGGCTCCATCTCAAAACAAACAAGCAAACGTGAATAAAAATCCCTATTTCTATGTCTTCCTTCTGTCCCCTTAAAATATTATTTTTACTCAACGTTCTGTCTTTGGTTTTATTGTAATTTTAAAATGCTTTTATAATCTTAACTACTCATATGATGTTAATAGTAATTTTGTATGTTTACAAAATCCTTGTGTTACCTGACTTCTCTCTTGAATTCTACATCCCCCATTTTCATATGGATGACTCATAAGGTCTTTATCCCTCTCTGTTTGTGTGTCTCATATCTGTAAGTCTAACTGATATTCTACTCTTTAGCTTCTTCATGGATCATCGAGCTACACATACTGACTTCTAGCAAAACGTCTTCTCTCATTTGCTGAGCCTACCACCTGGCATTTTTGTTTTTAACCAATCAATTGCCAAACTTTGTAATTTTGTATGTAATATCTTAATTATGTCTTTTAAAAAGTTATTTTTATATTATTGTTTTGTTTGTATTTGTAATTTTTTTGGAGACAAGATCTCGCTTTCCTCAAGCCAGAGTGCAGTGGCATGATCAAAACTGACTACAGCCTCCAAGTCCTGGACTCAAGCGATCCTCCCACCTCAGCCTCCTGAGTAGCTAGGGGTACAGGCACACATCACCATAACCTGACTAATTTTTACTTTTTTTGTAGAGATGAGGTCTCACTGTGTTGCCCGTGTTGGCCTCAAACTCCTGGCCTCAAGTGATCTTCCTGCCTCGGCCTCTCAAAGTGTGTCTTTTCTTTAAAAACAAAAAAATTGTTACCTCACACTTAGACCACTAATGACAGCCTCCCTTCTAGCCTTTCCACTTACTGCCCCTTTTGTCTCCTGCCTACTGTGTATAAGGCTACCATGTTGAATATTTTGATCCACGGTTTTAATTCCTGAAAACATTTTTGCTTAGAAATCCCAGTGGTTCCCCATTTCAACTTATATGAAAGCCAAGTCAATTTATGTGGCTTAGAATTATTGTAAATTATTTATTTATAAAACAATGTTACTGCACATCTGTATCATAATTTAAAGTTGGCAAATTGCGGCCAGGCGTGGTGGCTCAAGCCTGTAATCCCAGCACTTTGGGAGGCCGAGGCGGGTGGATCACGAGGTCAGGAGATCGAGACTATCCTGGCTAACATGGTGAAACCCCGTCTCTACTAAAAATACAAAAAACTAGGCGGGCGTGGTGGTGGGCGCCTGTAGTCCCAGCTACTTGGGAGGCTGAGGCGGGAGAATGGCGTGAACCCGGGAGGCGGAGCTTGCAGTGAGCCGAGATCACGCCACTGCACTCCAGCCTGGGAGACACAGCGAGACTCCGTCTCAAAAAAAAAAAAGTTGGCAAATTGCTATCTTTTGTTACAATCCAAGTGGGGAAATAACAGTAAAATGAACTAAAATCAGTATTAAAGGAGGACTTTGTCTCTGATGAACTGCTAAATTCCAGCAATCCAACTTTCTTTAAAATTGATACTACATGTATTCACTTCACTTCTGGAGCATGGTGTTCCATGACTATTCAGTTGAGTCCTTCTACCATCTGTATGTGATATGCCATTATCTGTTACTTACTATTTTCTTCAATTTAATGAACATATTTCAGAAAGTACTAGTTTGAGGTTTCCTGTCCCAGTTGTCTGACAATAAGTTGATCTTTTATATGACTTCTCTTGCCTCATCAACTCTTTGTCAATTTCTAGACAAGTTACACTGTTTCATGCAGGACCAAGCAACTTGTCCCAGATCAAGAATTCTTAAGTTTCTTCAGAAGAATAGTATCTATCAATCCTCATTAACTTAGGTTCATTTTTCTTGATGAGATGTTCAGAACTTTAGGTAGTATTCGGTATCTCGAACTTTGGATGTTGCTTGACTAGTTACCTATTCATTTATAAGAAAGAGAGTGGAAAGTTATGATTCTTTTCGAATGGGGTAAAACTTCCTGGGCCAGACATTTCTTTAGCCTAGAATTCTAGAACTAAGAACAAAGAGATGCTGATTCCTAATTTTTACAATGTCTGTAATACAGAAAAATGAAATGAATAAAATACATCATGCTACAAAATTCTTTTTAATTTTTACCCAATACATGTTGTTTATCTTATTATAGGTGTTTTGAGGATAGAATAGGATTTATTGAGCTGAGTTAATTGCTAATTCAGCACAAATAAAATAATGTAAGATTTTTGCAGTGTTTTAAGATCTTTTGATAGACTAATTATATTGCAAAAGGTTGATTGTACTATAAAATTATATATTCTTCCTCTACAGAGTCAGTAGCAAATGCATGCTATTTCGAAGCTATGTTGTGTATCTGGAAGCTTGATAATTGCAGTTCATATTTTCTTACCAAACTGATAATGTGTTATTAATTCAGATTTTTAAAAAATAACCTTCTAAATCCCTATGTTTTGTCCTAGGTTTAAAATTCTATGAGAACCAGACCACACATTCTTTTGTTCTTAGGCTTTGTTGTTTTCAGAGATACTGACCTGTTAGTGATTAACCAAGATTAAGGTCTTGGATGCTTGTGGTTATCAGAAAGCTTTCCCTGAGGATGTCTCCAGTCCAAGGAGAATTTCACATTTATGTCTAGGAGGGATACCCTAAAATTGTATTGACTGTATTTAAAGACTTCCATTTGCTTTGTGAATGCTTGATGATGCTGTTGTATAATGATCAAAGTAAAAAAAATTGTGAAAAACTTGACCCTGAGTGTGCATGGCCTGGACTTAGTTTTGAGATGCTAAACTATGCCCATTTCACCCTAAATGGAGTAAGAAGTAAATGTAGCTTAGTATATTTACACTAACATAAGTCATATATCATCTTGTTGTAGCCTCAGAATAACCCTACAAAGAAGCAGAATGTGTATTTTTACAAGGTAAAATGTAAAAGTGTGAAAAATGAAAGAAATCCAACTGGTAGCCAGATTTATTCTTATCTTTCTGCTTCCAAACTGCTTGTAATATTTTCTACTTTGTTATTTACAAGTCTGTTCCCCAGCTATACTGTAAGTTCTGTGAAACATTTATATTTATCTCATTTTTCCATCACCCATAGTTCTCAACAAGTTTTTATTGAATATAGCAATTAACAAGTGAAAGAAATCAGTGGCAGTGCTGGGGCTCAAACCCGGATATGAATCTAAATATTTTTTGATTCCTTTGCTGTCTTTTACTATAACAACTCATCTAAACAATTATAAACTTCATTTTGAAATTAAAAGATAAGCACCACAAAATAATGCATAAACTTTCAAGAGAATGAATTGATTACTGTATTTGTAAACACATTTTCTCATACTTTAAAAAATACAGGAGCTGATAAGGACAAAATTAATAAGAAAGATGGAGACAGTCTATATTGATTAATAGGAATATGTTCCTGTCTCCCCATATCACCCAGTGTTTTATAGGAAGCTTAAACATGGAATTTCTTGCATCCTCTATGAAATGTCTCTTGGAAGCCCTTGGAATTCACAGAAGATCAATTCTTCTGACTCACATGGGTTATGGACCACATGTCCCTCTCATCTCTGTTCACTACCAGGTTAAATTTTTCGTTCATTGCCTCTTGCTGAGAGCGTATCTCAGCCTAACTAATGTGTACGTTAATATTTACCAAAGAACTGAATTGTCTAGTTGTTTATATTATTACCATGAAAATAAGATGAGGTTTGTGGATTAACCTAACAGTAAATGGAAATTTATTAGGCTTCAAAGCCAGGAAAGAGTAGAGACAAATTGTAACCTCCAGTCTTTCCCTCAGGTTTCCACAATAGACATCGGTAATTAATAATGCCATCAGAATCCTTCTTGACACAGTGGTCTTGGCAACCATTGTTGAATGATCAGAGAGGGTGGGCCAGTTAGAACCTATTTGCCATCTTTATGTCGATGTCTGGTGTAAGTTAAGGTAAACCGTAGCAAAGCTTTTTGCTTTCTTTACTTCACTTTTACCAGAATTTTAAGAATGAACTGTGAGGGAAATGAGTGGGAAAGATGAGACAAAAGAGTAATTTTCCTTCTTTTGTTAGGTAAACACCTTAGCCAGAAATTCATGTTTTTATTTGTAATATGATCTTATTCTCTACATGCTTTATTCTGGTTAGAATATTGACTTGGAAAAGAAAGTACACAATTTGCTTTGCATCTCGGGAACATTCTTCTAGCTACGATGATGAGCATCATAAGTACTAATTTCTCCAAGAGTGGTGGTTCCAACAGTGAGTATCCTAAGGTGGTCGTCAGCCACATGCAAGGATCACTCTTAAGCTGAGAGTAGATTATTATTGCTAGAAAGAATAATGCTGAGAGTATATCTCAGCCTAACTAATGTCTATGTTAATATTTACCAGAAAACTTATTTATCTAGTTGTATATATTCCCATGAAAATAAGATGAGGTTTGAGGATGAACCTAACAGTGAATGAAAATTTATTAGGCTTAAGGAAAGGATGTGCAAACTGATTGCAACTTCCCTGCAATCCTTTATGGGACATCGGAATTCAGTTTGTGAAAGTTCTATGAAGTCTAGAGTTTTGATAATGGTATTTCAATGGTATAATGTTCAATTACCTGCATGAAGGCAAGCGAATGAAAAATATTGGTTCATTCATAAATGTCTAACCATGTTTAGTATGACTCTAAAGTATGTTTTTTTTAAAAAAAATTATCAGTGACTTAAAAGCATATTAAAAACACACACACTTATAGGTCACATGCAGTGACTCACACCTGTAATCCCAGCACTTTGGGAGACCAAGGCTGGCAGATCACTTGAGGTCAGGAGTTCAAGACCAGCCTGGCCAACATGGAAAAACCCTGTCTCTACCAAAAATACAAAAAGAAACTTTAGTTGGGCATGGTGGCACATGCCTGTAATCTCAGCTACTTGGCAAGCTGAGGCAGGAGAATTGCTTGAACCCGGAAGGCGGAGGCTGCAGTGAGCTGAGACTGTGCCACTGCACTCCAGCTTGGATGACAAAATGGGATTCTGTCTCAAAAACAAACAAACAAACACACCCCACGCCCCCACATTTAGCAGTACATATATATTTTATCTTTTACTATTTGAGAATATGTGGTTCCCAGTAATTTTTACACTCACTGTAATTTTACCTAATTATAGCTGCAAATCTTAGTCAATGTAATCCAAGAAGGTGAACTCACTATAGTAACTTATGTAATTACTCTTGCATGACCTAAATTGACATGACTGATCTACCACCATAGTGCGCCACTTGAAAAGGTTTCTGGGTTTATTTTTGTTTTTGTATTGTTTTATGGCATGTATTTGCACCAGTGCATGCCAATGCATATGTTGATACATGTGCATTCTTTGTAGAGATGGAGTTTCATTAAAAATGATATTGGTATTTCCTTCTGTATTGATTAATAAATTACTTGTGTATCCATAAGTCAACAACATAGAATAACCATACTCCAGGCTTCTCCAGAATTAAATTGGACCATCAGTTTCTTTTATAGTTTATCTTGGACTCCCAGAAATCAGCCCTTACTGATTTACGTGTTGGAATTATATCCCCTACCTATATGGATGAATGACACAGGATATTGCCTATGAAATCTCTTAGCCCATTTGTTTCAGTAGTGCTACAGGGTATATATCCAAGTAGCAAACTCTGTGTCCCCTGTCTCCATTAGCAATTAATTTATTTTAAAATATATTTATATTGCATAAATAATACTTATTTCAAACAATAAAAGGAAACAAATTAGCCAAAAGAAAAATAAGTTAAACAACACTAATCCAAAATTCTCTTTGTCTTTTGCTATATCTCTCTACCCCTGTCTTCTTGCCTCTCTTTCCATCTCTTCTGTTTCTCTTTAGGTCTCCGTTTCTTTTCAATTGTTTGTCTGTCAGTCACTTCATTTTGTCTTAGGCCTTTTTTTTTTTTTTTTTTTTTTTTTTTTTTGTGACAGGGTCTTACACTGCACCAAGGTTGGAGTGCAGTGGCTCAATCTCAGCTCACTGCTCAAGCTCCATCTCCAAGCTCAAGCTATTCTTTCATCACAGTCTTCTGAGTAGCTAGGACTAGAGGCATGCACCACCATGCTCAGATAATTATTTATTATTAGTAGTATTATTTTTGTAGAGATGGAGTCTTGCTATGTTTCCCAGGCTGGTCCTGAACTTCTGGGCTCAAATGATCCTCCTGCCTTGGCTTCCCAAAGTTTTGGGATTACAGGCATGAGCCACTGCATCCAGCCAACATTTTTTATATGCAAAAAAAATATTTTATAAGTAGATAGTTAAAGCTTTGGAATCATACTGACAGGGTTTTGATTCTTGATTGTGTCTTGGAAAAAGTATTTAACCTCCCCAAGAATCTGTTTTTGCACCTGTAGAATGTGATTCTTATAGGTGTTATATATAGTACTTGGCATTTGAGAAATGCAAACAGTTATTCTTAGGAACATATTTGTTTATGTATCTTTACATTTCTGATTATTTACTAGTGATAAATTTCTGGGAAAAGAATTGCTTAGGCCAGGTGCAGTGGCTTATGCCTATAATCCCAGCACTTTGGGAGGCCGAGGATGGTGGATCGCCCGACGTTAGGAGTTCGAGACCAGCCTGGCCAACATGATAAAACCCTGTCTCTACCAAAAAAAAAATACAAAAATTAGCTGGGAATGGTGGTGCGCACCTGTAATCCCAGATGCGGGAGGCTGAGACAGAAGAATCGCTTGAGACCAGGAGGTGGTGGTTGCAGTGAGCCCAGATTGCGCCACTGCGCTCCAGCCTGGGCCACAGAGCGAGACTCTGTCTCAAGAAAAAAAAAAAACTGCCTAGTTACATAGCATACATTTTTTGTTTTGTTTTGTTTTGTTTTCATTTTTAGTTTACAGATAATTATACATATATATAGGGTATAGAGCAATATTTTGATACATGTGTATGATGTGTAGTGATCAAATCTGAGTAATTAGGATATTTATTACCTCAAACGTTTGTCATTTTATTTGTGTTGAGAACATTCAAAATCCTCTCTTCCAGCTTTTTGAACATATGGTTACTTATTGTTTACTGTATTTACCCTGCATTGGTATAGAAAGGTAGAACTGATTCCTCCCATCTAGCTATAATTTTGTATTCATTAAGCAACCTCTCCCTTCCTCTCAACCCTTCCCAGCATTTAATAACCATAATTCTACTCTCTACTTCAAAGAGATCATATTTTTTTAGCTCCCACATATGAGTGAGAACAGGCATGCATTTTTTAACACACATTGCCAAATTGCCTTCTGGATAGACAGGGCTTATTTACATAATACCATCAATATTGGAGAATGTCCACATCTGGGCCAAACTGTGGGTTACTATTCTATTAAATCTTTTCAAATAAGAAATGAATGTATTTATTATTTTTAGTTTGTAGTTCCTTGATTAATAGATCAAACTTTCCTTATATTCTTTAATGAATTGTATGTTCACATACTTTGCACAATTCTTCACTGAGTTGTTTGTCTTTTTCTTACTGATGTATTAGGATCTTTATATACTGAGAATATTAGCCTTTCGTTATATATGATGTAAATATTTTACCCAGTTTGTTTGTTTGCAATTTAATTTAGGGGATCTTTTCAGTGCAGGAATGTCTTAACTATTATGTATACAAATAATTAGTCTTGTGATTTTTGCCTTTTTAGATCTAAATGTTAGGAAATTTTTTTTCTTTTTTTGAGAAATGCGTATCACTTTCTTCTTTTTGACTATTAGCCAAGTCTTCATTAACAAGTATTCATTAAGTCTTCTATGGCATCAACCAGGACAGGATACCATAGGTAATATAAAAGCTTGGCTAAACATTATTATTCTCAGTATATGTTACAAGATGGGCTACATGCATGCTTATTAAAATGAAATCTAGTACTTGTGACATTGTATGGATACTGTTTGAAAGGCTGAACATTCTATTAGTAGCACCAACCATTACAGAAATTGCTTGATGAAAGCTTGTCAAAATATTACTTTGTGTTGAAATAGTCTGATCTTTTTCATTATTAGTTAGTTGTATTTGCCTTTTTAGTATCACAACAGAGCCTTTGCAACTTCTTTGGGCAAGCATCATTTGTTGCTTTCTCGATAGTCTAGATCTTACAGTGTATTTGGTTAAGCTCAGCATTGTTACAATGATCTCATTTTTTGTATACTGATAATGTGAGTGAGATCATTCTCTTCTCTCTGTCACTGTGACCTCACAGTATCCTCACAGCCCTCACAACCCAGCAATTCTTTAATGTTGTTTCCATCAACTGCTTCGTAGGAGTTCCATGTTACTCTTTGGATTAAGTTAGAACACCAGAAGGTTTGTCAAAGTCAAGTCCTTTTGAAGAAATCATCAAAGAAGAATCTTACTTCTTTGGTGCACATTCATTTAAGTACAGTTGTCTTAGTGCTCGTTGACGGCATTGTCTTTTCAAGGCCATCATGTAGGGATGTCATCATGTCATTTTATCTTTCACTTGTTTTTGTTAACTTGATGAACAGTATAGCAATCCAAGAGAAATTAATGGTTTTGTCTTTCAGTTAAATCAAATGTTTATCTCACAGGCTAGTATAATTTGTTTAGTATCTCTCCATTTCCCCCCAACTATTGAATAATTTCACTTTTGAAAAGGTAAAACACTTTCTTTTCACCTTTATTCAAGACACATTTTCTTAAACTAGGTTAAATGTCTGATTTCTAGAGCAATAAATAGAAAGACTGGATTGAGGTTGGGATGGGTGGGTAGAGCCTCATACACTGTAAAAGGAACAATGTGGTTTTTGTTGGGTGTTAACGAAATTTCTGACATTAGATGCCTTATATTTTGTCTAATTTTAGTTCATTTTAATTTAATACATGCATATACCATCTATTGCCACTTTTTTTCAAATGGTCTAATTGCCAACTATTCTCAACCAATTCGTCAATGCTATAACAATTGCCCTCTTGTCAACTACAAGATTAGAATCTTTGTTACTATAAATGTCTCTCTTTTCCCTTTTTTCAGTGTCTTACCTTTCTCTAGGCAGCAAAGGTCCAAACTGACTGCTAAACTATAGCAACTATAAAGGTCCTTATTGCATGCGTATTTCTGATTCTTTCTCTTTTTCATCCCATGATGTGTTTCCTTGCATTCTTTATTAAAAGAAGCAGAGTATAAATTGCCAATTTTTAAAAAAAGATTATTGTGTCTATTATATACCCCCAAATTAATATCATATTTTCCTCTGCATTTACTTTATTGATCACAGCTTGGCTTATTTTTCCAATAGCAGTGACAGAATTTACCATGATATAGCCTTTTTTTTTTTTTTTTTTTTTTTTTTAATTTTTTTGGAGACGGAGTCTTGCTCTATCACCCAGGCTGGAGTGCAGTGGCGCAATCTTGGCTCACTGCAAGCTCCGCCTCCCGGGTTTACGCCATTCTCCTGCCTCAGCCTCCCAAGTAGCTGGGACTACAGGCGCCCGCCACCTCACCTGGCTATTTTTTGTATTTTTAGTGGAGACAGGGTTTCACCGTGTTAGTCAGGATGGTCTCAATCTCCTGACCTCGTGATCAGCCTTTCTCGGCCTCCCAAAGTGCTGGGATTTCAGGCGTGAGCCACCGCGCCTGGCCCCATGATATAGCCATATTTAATCAATACACACTGCAGCCGACTCTTATCTCAGGAATTTGAATAGCTGTCAAGCAGGGGTTTCCAGGCAGTAATTTATCTCTCCTGAAAACTTTACTAAGTGACACTAGACATAAGCGGCACCAGGTTGGGCACAAATGATATGACATATACAACATGTCTGTTCTAACTGGGCTCGCAGTCTGAAGTGGAAGCCAGACAAAAAGAATTGAAATATAGTGTGGCAAGAGCTATGTTAGAGGTATACAAAATTACTATGGGATGGAAATGGCAGTGGTGTCAGAACAGAGTTAGTAAATGTGCAGAAGTGAGAACATGAAGGTAAAAAGGGACTTGTGCCTAGTTGATTGAGGCTAGTAACACATTGTTTGAGAGGACAAGTCTCTAAAAATTTTGTAGCTCCACCACAAAAGGTCTTCCATGCCCAGTGAGGGGCTTTATTCTGAGTGTGATAGTCAACCACTGGAGACTTTTAAGATGAAGTTGGGAGTGCTACTGTTAAACTCCAGGGCTCTTTGACTTGCCCATCAGCATGGAAGGTTTACACCCAGGTCTATTCCATTCTACTGTCATGGCCCCCCACACCCCAACCTCTCTCCCTTGGTTGCAAATGAGGAGGAAAGTGCAGAGAGAAAAGTGTTTTGTTTAAGCTCCTGTAAGTAACTGAGAAGAGCTTGCGTTAGAACACAGTCCTCCTGATTTACAAAATAGGCACCATGCCTGTATCTCCTGCTCAGAACAGGCAGGGTAGGAGGAGCCCAGGAGAGAAGGAAGGTTAAAGATGAGCTTGGGGGTAGAACGCTGAAGTGCACAATGAAGGGAGTCTTAGTGTGTAGCAAGAGGCTCCTCCACATACGGCAGCTGTGAGCCAGCAGGCGATGGGGGACCAGGGATGTCCCTAGTGGTCCTCAGAGGTCAGGTCCTTTTAGATTCTGAGCCCAGGTACCTTCATTCATGAGGTTTATTATCATTGTTAAGGGACATAGTTTGTCTATAGAACATTGTTCGTTCATTTCCAGCAAATATATTGAGCTCCTAATATGTGCCAGCAACTGTCTTTAAGTCCTGAGGATACCAAGGAAGGAACACGGTCCCTTCATTCATGGGGCTCTCACAGAAGAAACGGGCACGAAAATAAGTAAATGATGGCACAACATGATAAGTGGAGAAACAGGTATGAAAAATTCTTTCTGGGAGCATAGAGTACAGAGAATGTTACTGAGCACTGGAAGGGACTCAAGTGAGTCAACATTCAGTTGTAGCTCTGAAAGGTACATGAAAAATTAACAAGGAGGATAGGGAAGATATTTCAAAATAAAGAAACATGTGCAAATGCACAAGTGCTTTATAAATAATAAAAAAAAAGACAAGGAGATTTGTACTGTGTCTTAATATCAAGCATAAAAACAGGTATTTTCTTCCCAGCCATGATTGGGTTTTTGGGCAAATGTTATCATAAAAGAGTTTGTTTTTGTTTTTGTGTTTTTTTGTTTTTTTGGGTTTTTTTTGGCAATGTCTTACTTTGTCACCCAGGCTGGAGTGCAGTAGCACAATCTCAGCTCACTGCAGCCTCGAAATCCCAGGCTTTAGCAATCCTCCCACCTCAGGCTCCCAAGTAGCTGGGACTACAGGTCTGTGCCACCACGGCTGGCTAATTTTTGTATTTTTTGTAGAGGTGGGGTTTTGCCGTGTTGCCTAGGCTGGTCTCCAATCCAGGGCTCAAGTGATTCGCTTGCCTTGGCCTCCCATAGTGCTGGGATTAGAAGTGTGAGCCACTGTGCCCAGTCATAAAAGAGTTTTATTATATTCATGACTCCTGAGCTTGAAAACAGAGTCTAGTGAGAGGTCTGTGGCACCTTCATTGGTTGTCCCTTATTAAACAATTGTTTTCCCCAGTCTTGAGGCATTCAGGCTTATATGTGAAATATATCTGGGGATGTATTTTGAAAATAAATAGAAAAATCAGTTTTCAGCAACACAATACTGGTATGTGGATTAAATATTTTCCACAAAATAAAATCATTTCAAAAATAACTTCAAGAAAGATTTTCTTTACATACATATCTACATTTTGAAAATAAAGTGTCTAATTTTGGTGAAAAATGTAAAACTCACTGCTCAAACATTAAACCTTAAAACTCATTATCTTTTCTGTTCATTTGATTTTATGCTTCTATAGATGTCATTCCTATATATTTCAGCCAAATTATATATTAGAGAGAAATGTTAAACTAGGTATAACACATGACTTTATAAAGTAAAGGTGATAAAAATCTATTCCCCCATTTGCTATTTTACTTAATTTGCTCTTGGTCTTAATCATTACTCATTTTGGTTACCGTTTACCTGGGTAGTTTATTAAGTGTAATTCCTCCCAGGTGGGATAGACTGACTCTCAGCTTTTCACTCTCTGGGCATCAACAACATCGTGATCTATGTTGTCATGCTAGTGAGGTCTTGGTGATGAACCATTAAATAAAATGATCTGCCCCCAGGCCAGGGAGTTGGTTGATTGCCAAACAGTAATCCAGTACAATTAACTATCAAAGATTTGAGCACTCCATTATTCTAGGAGATGGAACTGCAGCCATCTGGAAGAGCAGAAATGGTGATTGATCATCTGGCTAAGTTGTTGTTCGAAAACATATTTAAATAGTTAGATTTATTATTATAACATTAGATATTTTAACCTTTAGTCATCTTGAGTTCCAATTTTTTGAATTTTATTCAATTTCAAGATGAAAATAAAAAAGAACTTGTTTAATATTTACCAAGAGTAGAACTGTTTAATTTATGATCTATACATTATATCCTTGGTGGAATGAAGTGGGGTATAAATAAATAAAATAAATACTCTCCAAGAGAGGGCTTGAAAGTATCATACAGTATTAAGACACGTAAATGATCTAAGTGATCAACTCTTTATTTTTTAAGATATGTTGCTTTAAGCTTATGTTGCTATTTTTAGTTACAGAAACCATAGATATGGTTGTTCAGTGCCTTTAAAATATTATTTTGGCAATTCACGCAATCACCCAGTCCACTAATAAAAATCTAAATATCACTCAATGTTTTTTTAGGCTGTGTTCAAGAATACACATTGAGTTCATTAGGTAAGAAAAAACTGCTTTCTCATAGTGATTACTTTTTATTATTTCTCCTAAGGCCTTTTTTGTTTTCCTTTGGTTTCTAAGGATGTACCTGCCATTCCACACAATAAATAGGTACAGATACTTGGAGGTTGGTATCTCGGCATCCCACGATCTCACCTCATGAAACAATATGGCACACGGATTGCAGCTTTCGAGCAGACACAAATTTCTTTATTCATTCCTTTATTAATATGTCTTTATTATTGAGCATCTACAATGTGCCAAGGACAGGTTTGGCACTGAAGATAAAGGGTCGAACAGACAGAGACTTACTTGTTTTCATGGAGCTACAGTTTGAGAGTAGAGACAAATACTTAAAATCACAAAATCACGTACAGTATCTGATTAAAATTATGATATGTCCTGTGAAAGAGGCATGCATTATGGAGCTGTGAAGGTGTGTAACAGAAGACTTTAATCCCCTACACTGAGGAGCTAAGGAAAGTTTTTCTGAATCACAAAGAAGTGCAGGGAGTTAAAAGTTAGTCTGAGGTCAGGTAGGGTGGCTCACACCTGTAATCCCAGCATTGTGGGAGGCCAGGGCCAGAGGATCACATGAGTCGAGGAGTTCCAGAGTAGCCTGGGCAACATAGAGAGATCTCATCTCTACAAAAAATAAAAAATTAGCTGGGCATGGTGGCACACACCTTCATCCCAGCTACTTGGGAAGCTGAAGTGGGAGAGTCTGCTTGAGCCAAGGCGATTGAGGCTGCAGTGAGCTGTGATCAGTCCGCTGCACTCCAGCCTGGGCAACAGAGCAACACCTTGTCTCAAAAAAAAAAAAAAGAAAAAAAGAAAAAAAAAGTTAGCCTGGCTCTCAATAGAAAACCAGTTAGGTTCTAAAGACATTTATTAGGTGGGGGTCAGGTCCACCAGACGACTATAATGTGTGAGAGTCCAGCACAAGGGAAAAGTGTCCTGTATCCCAATTTCAGTTAACCCATTCTGCATTCAAATTAAGTGATTAAACTTGTTTATATTCATTAGACCTATAACCAAGCGCTGTTTTATACATAAAGTATTTTTAATACAGCTTTGATATATGCTAAAATTTTCAGGAATGTAACTATCAGGTACATCAAGAGAAGATGTTATTTTTGTTTGGTAGTTTACTAAGAGTTAATTACCACTTTGAAAAATTATATCGCCAGTTGGTAGCCTCATCATGGAATGTGAGTTGCCCATGCAATACACTTGTAACTGTATTTATTTATCCTTATAAATTCATGGCAATGCGACATGTGTGTGCAAGCTTATGGCTCCTTCATTACATGTGGTGGCCATGCCTCAGCGTTTCCAAAGTGAAATAAATGTGTAGTATTATATTTTACATTTCTTTTACTTCTCCTTTATTGTAGTTAGTTTATTGTATTGATTTATATAAATTCTATGTATAAATAATGTTATATATTATTTTACTTCAGTATAGTAAGGGAAGCATGTAAAAAGAGATCCTTGGACCTCATAGAGATGAAAACCATTTGTTACACAATACATGTGTTTTAAAATAGAAGGAAAAATGTTTAATATTCAAGCTGAAAAATTATTTGATTTTCTAATCCTGGAATGTTTCACAGAGAAGACCTCTTGATTTTCAAAATAAATGAGGTTTAGAAGCAAATGTCTCCACTTTGACTGCTTTCTGGCCTGATGTTAGCGCAATCTCTTTGCCTCTGTACGTAGAGAAATGAAGAAGGAAGCATGTTACAATAGGATCATTTAAGAATACTTGAACTGGGTTGTGCTGTTTGGGCTGCTTAGTACTACTATCACTGGGTTGAATACTCTAAAAATTGAAAGGTCATTTGGAGAAAAATTACTAACAAATAAAATCAAGATTTTTAGAATGCTTTCTTGGAGTGGGTCTACTCCTCTGGAGGACAGCCAGTAGTTCAATGAAAACAGATTGAGCTGCTTTACAAGAGAGTGTTTTATTTTAACAGATACCATCATGAATGAGTAAGACACCAACCCCACTAGTGCTACAAAGAAAGTATGACTAGTTTCTGATCCAGAACACCCAATTATATTCTAAGGATTTATAGATAGAGCCTCTTGGAGATTATAGGAAGTATGAAGTCAGGGGAAAAGAAAAAGCTTTAGAGTACACTAATTATTTCTCTATTAGGCATAAGAACTTCTAGCAGCCACACAAATAGTGAATAATACATGTAATAGTACAGGAAGTCAGATTTATAAAAAGAAGTTAATATCTCCCTGACATTCATATTGACTTTTAGTGAAAATCAAATGCGATAGTATGTGAACAATATTTTGTAAGTTCTAAGTTTAAAGTGATTGTTTTTTGCAATCTTTCAAAATGTATAATACTAGAATTAGGATATGCTAGTAGGGATTCATCATGTGAAAGTCAGGAAGTCTGAAATATGCCATAAAAGCAAATGTATATGTTTTCCTAAAGTGTGCTACCCAAAACTTTTTTCAATTACCAATTCTTACACTACTTGTTTGTCACAGTTCAAATAAATGTACACAGAGCCAATTTATATTTACAACTCCTGAGTTCATCTTTGTGTTATCTTTTCCTAGAGAAAAGCTACAGTCATCTTTTATACTATGTCTAAAACATATTGTAATCAGTGTATTGACTCTCTCAATAGATAACAGTTTTAGGCCTTCCACTTCTCCAATAGAATTAAAGCAATTGCCATTTGCCAAATAAGGTCTTGCTAATAATGAACATAAAGGGGAAGATACTTGAGAAGCAAAGGGATATTATTCTTTCTCTAGAATTACCAACACACTAAGATCTGTCCTTGAGACTTTACCGCTTTGAGGTGCTGGATCGAAGAGTTGCTCAGGGTTCCTCTTTCAATGTCTTTGTCATCTTTATTAAATCTCATTTTTCTCATTTTTATCCCCTCAGGACATCCAGATGTTGAGGAAGAGATACCATTGTTATTATTTTCTCTTTCTTCTATGCCACCGTCCCATAACAGGGCCTCAGCTTTGCTACTTTTAATATAGTCATCCAGTTGTTACTCCGGTCTATTCTCATCCTGCCGTACTTGGGCTGTTCCCATCTGATGGCTCCAGGTTTCCAAAGCCTGAGACTCTTCAGCAATAAGGACCTTAGATGAAAAAGTAGGATGTGTTTAGAATCATTAGCAGTGGGAGGATAAGATTAAGAAAGTGATTACAGTGGCTCACGCCTGTAATCCCAACATTTTGGGAGGCTGAAGTGGGTAGATCACTTGAGCCTAGGAGTTGGAGATCAGGCTGGGCAACGTGGTAAAACCCTGTCTCTACAAAGCATACAAAAATTAGCTGGGCATGGTGGCGTGGACCTGTGGTCCCAGCTACTCATGTGGCTGAGGTGGGAGGATCACTTGAGACAAGGAATTTGAGGCTGCTGTGAGCCGTGATGGCCCCACGGCACTCCAGTCTGGGTGACAGAGTGAGACCCTGTCTCCAAAACAAACAAACAAACAGATAAACAGAAAAACAAGTGATGTATTATTATATATGGTAATGGTTGTAAATAAGCCTTTTTCTAGGGAAAATCATAAGTATTGTAGTTGATTGTTGAGGAAAAAAGTAAAAAGAAAAAAATTTGTGATGGGCGTAAGAAATATTAACTAGAAAAACATATAAACTGCTTAAAATGTATGTCCAGTTACAGCTGATACTAGTAATAATATTGCATGTTGTAGACTCTCTAGTTTAAAAGTGACCATAAGTGCAATCCACCATTTAAAGATATGCATCATTGGATATGGATCACATTAATTCTGATGTTTTTATTACAGCAACTAAACCTTATATTCATATGTTCATAATCTTTATCATTTATTTTTCTCATCACATGGTTTGGTCTCAACAACGTCAACAAAATGGAGGGAATATTGAAGCATTTAGACTGCAGCAGGGGTTCTTTCTTAGCATTGGTTATCTCCTATAAAAAAGAATTTGGGATTACATATCTTCAAAAGACTATACAAAGAACTATGAAAAGAATGCAAACTTGATTTAAATACTGTAAGCAATTTCTCAAAGGAAATTGCCAATACAATTGAGATTAATTTGTCTGGAGAGATGACTAATTGAGATTACTTTGTCTGGAGAGATGAATAATAAACCATAAAAATTATACCTTAAGACACCACTTAAGTTACTTAGTAACTTTTTTCAGGAATCTGAGAGATTTGTTTGTGTTTATTTATGCTAGTCAGTTCTCTAGTTTCACGGACCAGCTGGGTTTACAGAGAAATTATAGAGAGATCATTTTCACCTTGAGATCTCAACTGTAACTGGATGATTAAATATTGGTACATGCTTACCAAGGAAAGCCATGAAATCTCCATCCTTGTGGATTATTTAAAACAATGGTCTTGACAGATTTAAGCAATGCATTGACCTAATTAGAGTCTTGAGTATAAAAGAGATGCTATTTTCAGATTTATTTTACTGCTCATTTATATTCAAATATGGAGACAGGGATCACTTCAAAAGGACCAGTACTCTAAGTGTCCAATTCTGTCCATTTTCACTCCAACTGGTTTTCTGTAAATTTGCTCCGACCTCTGATCGTTAGTTTCACATTGCCATTCTTTGTTTAACTTCATATTACTATTGTGTAACTTCTGGGGTTATATTATTAAAGCAAAAGTCATTTATTCCATGCTGTAGGTTAAGCAGTGCCTCCTTATTGTTCCAACTTTCTGGGATTCTTCACAATACGTTCCAGACCTAGGTTAATTAACAACTCTGTTAACACCTCCTTGAGCTCAAGTGGTTCAAATACAACCTGCTGAGACATTATTTCTTAAAAGGTGAGGACTAATGACCCAACTTTCAGGCACCATCTCAGAGGCCACTTTTCAATCTCGTAAAGATTTTAAGTCAAGGAAGCTCAACATAGAAAGTCATGAGCTGTCATAAAATACCATTCCGGATATAGTTGTTTGGAACTGCCTGGGCACTTGGTAACCTAAAATACAAGTTAATAGTAATTTCACCTCATTTAGTTGTGTTTAAGGTGCTTGAGAATTATGCTTAATAGACCATAAAAATTATACCTTAAGACACTACTTAAATGCAATAATAAATCCTTGTGCAAAGTTCTACCAGAAAGTACAATTTTAAAAAATCATTGTAAATCTTTACTATACCTCATATTTTTCTTTTTGAAAAGTATGAAGACTATTGATTATATAAAATTTTAGATATGCTGAAATTCTTAGAATGAATTAATTACAGAGGCTATAGGTTGGTTTATGTCTCTTTTTTTTCTGGTAAATATTAAATGTAGCTTTACTCAAATATTAGTATGTTATATATGTAGGTTAATATATATTGAATGAAATAAATTTATTTCCCCAATAAACAGCCTTAGAATATAATCCCAGCAGAAATCACTTCTAAGTGGTATGGAACCAAAATTAGGTGGCAGTTTGAAATATAACAATGATGTCACTGTTCCTATATTATGACTCCATTTTCATTATGTTAAAGGAATTAAAATGTCAGAAATTAAACTGTCACAAAAAGGGGAACAGAAGAGATTATTCCCTATTTATTGCATTGCCAGGCACAGTACCGTTAGGTATGGCACACTTGTTAATATTATTTTATTTAACTTTCAAAACAACGCCATGAGGCAGTTACTACAAGTCTTAATAAAAAGAAAAGATGAAATCAAGGCCCAGCAGTTAGATGTTTCATTCAAGACCATACTGCCATTAATTAAGGAAGCAGCATCCAAAATTTAGTCTATCCCACTTCAAAAATCCATGCTTTCATCTTCATCACAAGAGATGTATGATATGACCATACTTAAAGACAGAGCTAAGAGAAACCAGGAAAACCTTTCTAATGTATGTAATATCCGTCGGTGATAGAAGGAATGGCTACAACATAAGGAGTGTTAAGTATTATACATAAATAGGGGAACTTTGAAAAATGATTATATATAATAATAGTACCACCACATTTTTAAGGAATCTTATTGAACAAGTGTTTGAAAAAAAAAAGATAAAAAATTGATCATTTAGGCCAACTGATGTCAAAAATTTTATATAGGTAATTGGGCTTTATGTTGCCAAATATTCTTTAATGTCTTAATGTCTCTCTCTAGCATATAGTGTTTTCTTCCATTTTAATATGATTTGCTGGTGGGTGGTTACTGACAGCCTAATCAAACCAGCACATTGTGTGGCCATCATGTGAATTAAGAATTATTCAGAAGTAACTGCAATTTTGATATTTAAAATGATCTGTTCTGTGACACACAGGCATGCTTTTAATTTTTATCTCACATGTAACTTAAATATATGAATATTATTTCTTTAAAAAAAATCCAATTTCAGTTATTGCCTGAAAAGCAAAAACACTATTATTTTTGTGGCCTTGGGCTGCATGGGCTGTGGGTTGTATTGAATGTCTATATTATTGGTTAATAACAAATATCTCATGAGATTTGTAGACCTTACAAGCATCTATTGGTTTAAAATAATAATAGAAAATTTAATTTATTTTTGCTTTTTACATAGAATGGAGGCTAACAGGTAAAATAATACACAGGAGAATATTTTGAGAGCAATTAATTTAAATATTGATTTATATAATATTATAATTTTTAAAGGTACTTTTAGAATGTACGAATGATATTTTTATTACTTTTCAATTACTATTTAAATAATTTATTATCTCAAGAAAATTGAACCTGTGCTTTTTCAAGAGATAGTCTGCAACATTCTATTGGCCAGCACAGCTTTTGGCCAATATCAGCTGTTTACTTAATGTAGTTTTTATCCCTAATACTCAAGTTACTCAGTCAAAACCTGCGGAAACACAGCCTCTTACGAGAATCGGAATTTGCTTCTTTCTTTGTCTGTCTCATAAAGGTGTGTGTGTGTGTGTGTGTGTGTATGTGTGCATGTGTGTATGTGAAACAACATGACACAGCATGACATGAACATACAAATTAGAATGTCCTAAGCTTGCATTCCAGCTTTATTACTAGATAAGTGGCAGAAATGTGTTAATTTTACAGAGGCTCGGTTTTCTTAACAGTAAAATAGAGATTGAACTAGGTGATATAAAAGTGCCTTAAACCACTTTGCATTTATTCAATGAAATTTAGCTTCACCCTTTCCATTTTCTTGCCTCTTGTGTTAATGATGTGTAAACATTCCTGGGTCGGGACAGATTATTTAGGTGAGCTCTTTTGCTTTGCTCAGTTTTGCCCTAATAAATAGGAGACACAGCTTGGGAACTCCTGGCAGGTCTTTTTCTCCCACGTCTTCTGTGTTCTTGTTATCCCAGCACATGTAAAAAATGCTGTATGTATGTACTGAAGTCATCTTAGAGACCTACCACACATATATTGAAGATAGGAAGGGAACCAAAAGTTATTAGATACCTGCACGTAGCAGTTTATATGTTACTGCTTCACTTAATCTGATAAAAAATATATGACAGATTGTATTAACCACATTTTACAAAAGAAATTCAGCCTTCAAAGAATTAAGTAACTTCCAAAAGTCAAGTAGCTGGTGAAGGGTAGAGGAAAAATGAAACTTGGGGCTCTCAACAAAACATTGTTCCTCCGAAATAGAGTATATTGCCTGTCATCAAAGGAGAATTACTTTTCTAAATGTAAGCACAAGGGTGGTTATTGAACATGTTCTCTGGATATGGGATTTTATAAAGATGGGTTTGACATTGGTCCTGTATTGGACCAATTATTGGAATAAATAAGACTTGTGGGCCGGGCGCGGTGGCTCAAGCCTGTAATCCCAGCACTTTGGGAGGCCGAGACGGGCGGATCACAAGGTCAGGAGATCGAGACCATCCTGGCTAACACGGTGAAACCCCGTCTCTACTAAAAAATGCAAAAAACTAGCCGGGCG
>NC_037676.1:78902863-78910363 GCF_003255815.1 Theropithecus gelada
AAAAAAAAAAAAAAAAAAAAAAATAAAAAAAAAAAAAAAAAAAAAAAAGACTTGTGTATAAATAACTGTAACACAAAAATAGAATATGTTAATCACCATAAAGGGATTCAGATAAGGTATTTTTGTTGTCTTAAAGGAGGACAACCTCTGGTTGTAACAATTGAGGGAGTCTTTGTGTTGAGGTGACATTTGGATTGGGCTTTAAAATGGGTACAATTGGGGTATGTACACATAAAACGTTGACAAGAGTAGAAAGAGGGACGATTATGAACAAAGGCATGTAGATAATGGAGTAAATTATAGACATTTAAAAAATGGTGAGTAATTCCGTTTTTCTGGCATGTAGAGAGCAAGCAATGAAATGATCAAGAAAGGAGTGTGAAACTTTAAATAGCCTGTAAAAGGTTTGGGAAATGTTTTCGGTAGACATTGGGGTACCACTGATGGATTTTAATTGTAGGACTGCCATAATATGATTAGGAATACCGTTAATGGTAATAAATGTAATAACGCAGGTCACGATGCCAAGTGCTCACTTTGTGATTATAGTCAACCTGGCCATTGAGGAGATGGAGATGGGAGTTCCAGGAAGAAGTAAATAGTAGACAGTGGAAGTAGGGAGAAAGACAAAGATGAGGGCAACATTAGAATAAGTAGGCACTTAACAACTAATTAGATGCCTGGAGCAGGGAAGAGAAAGAAATCTGAGGGGACATCCATGTTTCTGTCTTGTATCATCAGCAGTATAATGTGAAGGCACAGAGGAGCAGAGGCAGGACTAAAAGGAAGGATGATGAACTCATGTACAGACTTGTAGGTTTGAAGAAAAAGGGAAACCTCAGAAGGAGATAAATTTTGGGTTGTTAGACATGCAGTATAGGTTTGGAGAGAAAGGTCATTGTTAGGAATCTTAATTTATGAGTGATCTGCATCCAGGATATTAACTAAACAAAGAGAGAAAATGGAATAATAGAGGGGGGCTTGATATCAAAAGATGAAGACAGCACAGGTGAAACCCCTATGTTTATGTATCAAGATAAGAAAAATAGATGGCAAACAAAGCAGAAGCAACTAGAAAGATAGGAAAGTTGAGCTGGGTGTGGTGGCGCATGCCTGTAGTCCCAGCTACTTGGGAGGCTGAGGCAGGAGGACTTGCTTGAGCCCAGGAGTCCAAGACTGCAATAAGCTGTGATTGTGCCACTGCACTCCAGCCTGGGAAACAGAATGAGACCCTGTCTCAATAAATAAAATAAAATAAAATAAAATAAAATAAAATAAAATAGTAGAGGGCTTTTTACTGAAGCTAAAAGAAGAAGGAATTTCAAGAAAGTAGCAGTCAGCAATGTCAAATATTGCAGGGGGACTCTGACAAATGGATGGCATGAATGATCTTTTCATATGTGAGAAACGAATCTGTTTTCATGTTTGTGACATCATCTCAGTGTGTTTTGCATATTTTTTCTATTACCTTATAATTTGATTAAGTTTTAAATTTTTTCCCTTTCTTTTCTTTTTCCTTCCTTCCTTCCTTCCTTCCTTCCTTCCTTCCTTCCTTCCTTCCTTNNNNCTCTCCTCTCCTCTCCTCTCCTCTCCTCTCCTCTCCTCTCCTCTCCTTTCCTTTCCTTTCCTTTCCTTTCCTTTCCTTTCCTTTCCTTTTAAGACAGGGTCTTGCTCTGTTACCCAGGCTGGAGAGCAGTGCCATGATCACCATTCACTACAGCCTTGACTTCCCAGGCTCAAGCAATACTCCTACTTCAGCCTCGCCAGTAGCTAGGACTACAGGCAATGAGTCACTATGCCTGGCTAATTTTTGTATTTTTTGTAGATACAGGACTTTGTCATATTGCCCAGGCTGGTCTTGAACTCCTGGGCTCAAGCCATCTGCCTGCCTCAGCCTCCCAAAGTGCTAGGATCATAAACGTGAGCCATGTCACGCAGCCTAGAATTTGATAAGTTTTCTGTTGGGACAATTTCACTTGGCTTTATTTGTGGAGTCAAAGGGTGACTTGATTTCATTCACTTTGCAAATTATGATGTATATCAGTGTCTACTGATGATGAGTGCATAGAGCAAAGATCTTAAAAATTAATATTTAAATAATAAAAACCTTTGAATATTTTACACAGGTTACATTTTTTCCTGCCATATTATTTGATATTCTATGACTACTAGTATTTGTTCAAAGTACTTCTTAGCAGCATACTCATTTGTGGAATGGAAACTAGGGTCAGAAACTGTGGGAGCTGCTGCCTCCTGCTACTGTCTCAGCTCTGTGAGTTGGTGCCTGGCTTCCCCAAAACTGAATGTGGAAAGGCAAAATAAAGACCAGGATTCCACCAGACAAATGGGAATTTCTAGCTTTTTGTAACTCTTTTCAAAGCTTTTCTAGACCTGAGGTGACACAGGTTCTGTTAAAAATATCATTGTTATAACACAAATAAATCTTGCTATAAGTAATAAAAATTCGATCTAGACATCCCACAGGCATCTCAAATTTAGTATGTCTAAAGCATATAGCACTTCCTTCTCCCCCAACCTGTCCTTTATATTGCATCTCCCATCTCTGTCAATGGTAGCATCCTTCATTTGCTTGCTCAAGCTAGAAATCAGAGTTATTTTTAATCTTGTTTCTATTGTTCTCCACTATATTCAATCAACCAGGCAGGAAATTCTATCAAATATTGTGTCCTGATTAACTCTTCATGCTGTTATTTCTGATCTATTGCCTGCCAGTAGTTGCACCTCTTCACTATTATTTTTCCTAACCATATTTATTGAGCATATAGCTATATGCTGGACATTATTTAGGAATTGGAGATAAAATAATGAACAATGAAGAATTAGTCCATGCTCTCAGGAAGCCTCCAGTCTGGGAGAGAATTCAGTCACCTATCAATTAATTGTGCTAATATTTTTGATTATTGATGGGATAAGCATTGCAAAGAAAACACGCCAAGTACAACAAGGAAAAAATGTCATGTTTCTTAAGAAAAAGGAAAGACTCAAGTGGAAAAGCTTTGATTTCGAGGAGAAATAGGAGTAAGACAGGTGAAGGGGGGAAGGAAAATTGTTAAGGCTGAGGGAATTCTGGAAGCTGTATACTCAGAATGAACCTTACACTTGGAAGATCTAAAATCAGGATAGTTGGAGTAAAGAGGGCAAGTGAGGAAAATGAATGAACTAAAGTAGAATTGGGTTGAAGCTATCATCATGTAGAGCCCTTAGGTATAAGGATTCCATTCTTAAACTTCAAAATGGCAATATTTTGAAAGTGAAGGGGTGATGGTTGTTAAACTGGAAGTGTGCTGGAAAAGCCTAGCCATATGGTCATTCTATTTAGAGTCATGTTGAGAATTTTGGGTTTGTTCTAAGAGAAAAGGAAAGCTATTGAAGAGTATTTAAGTAGAGATGTGCCTTTATCAGGTTGGCATACTCAAATAGCATCTTCCTCCACCACATCTGCCCTCCCTTTCTAATTTTACTTGCTTCATTTTTCTTCACAGCCCTTATACTACCTGAAATAATGTACTTATTTATTTGAGTGTTATATTTCTTCCCTTCATGGATTTAGGCTGTGAAGGCAGAGACTTTGTTATATTCACCACTGCAATTCCAGCACCTAGAACAGTGCATAACACATAGCAGATGCTCTCTGAATTGTTAAATTAATGAATCAGTTTTCTTCTCTCTCTCTCTCTCTCTCTTTTTTTTTTTTTTAAAGAGACAAGGTCTCACTCTGTTGCCCAGGCTGGAGTACAGTGGCATAATCATAGGTTACTGCAGCCTCCAACTCTTGGGCTCAAGCCATTCTCCTGTCTCAGATTCCTGAGTAGTTGGGACAACAGGCACCTGCCACCATGCTTGGCTAATTTGTTTAATTTTTTCGAAGAGATGGGGTCTTACTTTCTTGTCCAGGCTGGACTCAAACTCCTGGTTTCAAGGTCCCAAAGTACTGGGATTACAGGTGTGAGTCACTGTACCCAAACAGATTGCTTTTCAAGACACTGTGGTTATTGTCCAAATTGATTAGAATGAGTGAGAGCTTGTGGCAAAAGATGGTGGTAAAATGTAGAGATGTTGATAGATTGGGAAATAATTAGAAAGCATATTTAGGACTTTGTGATAATTTAGATGTAGATGATAAGGAAGAGAAAATATCAAAGATGACTTCCAAATTTCTGGAATGAGCCTCTGGGTGAATCTGAGGTGCCAGTACCTGAAGGACTTGAGGAAGGAATATGGTATTATGGTTAGAAGCATAGGTGTTCATCTGGCTTCATCTTTCACTGACACTGTGACCTTGGGCAAGCTGCTAATTTCTGCCTGTCTCAGTTTCCTTATCCCTAAAATGAAAGGTAAGATTAGTATCTCCTTTGTAGACCATATTTTGGAGATTTAATAAAAGAATGTTATGTAAGGCATTTAGAACAGTGCCTAGTATGTAAAAAGTACTCAGTAAAAGTTAATTACTGTGGGAAAGAGTAGAGGATGAGTAAAAAGGGAGGGAAATCAGTTCTGTTTGTTGTTGTTGTTGTTGTTGTTGAATTTTGGTTGCTGTGAGAGATTTCTGAGTGGATATGCTAAGATAACTTTTATAGTAGATGAACTCAAAGATCTCAGAAGGGAAACCTGGGTAAGTAATAGAAATTTGGGAGTTGTCTGTTTATGAATACTTGACCTCATTAATGGTAGTTAGAACTAAATTCCGGTGGACACAAACATAATTAATAGTGGGTAAGGAAGACAGAGTAAGAGGGTTAAGAGAGTTATAGTCAAAGCCAGGGACTAAGAGGAGGGACATGGGTGAGCTGTATTAATACTTCATTGACTCCCAGGAAGGCAAGGGCCATACTGCCAGACTGCTCTTCAATCTAGGCAGCACAACACAGCCACAATGGTGGTTTCTGAACTAGGAAGTTAATCTTATCTCACTCCCACCTAACATATTTTGGTCACTTCCCACATCATTCTGTTTCGAGTTCAATATTAGCCTGTTATTCAATGTACTTCACGTTGTCATCCTCTCCAGCCTTTTCCTTTAGTGATTTAGACACTGTGCACTGTTCTTGCCAAGATGATATACATGCTATTCCATCTGCCCTGACTGCCGTTCTACCTGTTGTCCATGACAAAAACCTACCAAACAAGTTCTTGTTCTTCTTTGGGGAAGTGGTACCCAGAGGTGTCTTTTCTCTATGCCATGAAATCTCCTATTTCACTCTAGGAAAAACCTCATTATACGAGGTTATATTTGTTTATTTTGTTTCCTTTTGTTTCCTAACTTATTTATTTAGACCATGAGAGCCCTGAGAAAAGGCTGTGCATCATTTGGATATTCAATGTCTTGCCCAATGCTTGCCATAATGTGCACACTAATTGTTTGTGAAATTGAGGAAGGATTTAAGAAAAAGCAGTGTATGCTGCTACCTTCTCAAACTCCATATAACCACTTCTTATTCACTCAGATGATCTAGAAAAAGTTTAATATAGAAGGACCCAGGTTCAGAACATACTATATTCAGACATAATCGGATGTATTCATAATACATTCAGATAAATGGAGATGGGTAGAATTGGTCCATAGAGTTATTGGAGGATTTAAAGTGTTTCAGAATCATTGTATAAATCTTTAAATAATACCATTTTGGTATCATCTTCATTACCAAGTTTGTTCAGTGTTAAGTTTAAGATTCAGATGTCATGTATATTTTTGTTTAAGTTGATTTAATTTTTAAGTGCTTATTTTATTCTAGGATTTTGATGGGTGATTTGGAAGTGAAAAACATAGTCCTCATCCTCCTGATATCTGTTGGGGTGATACAAAAGACATGCAAACAAGATAAACCACAAAGATAGTAGAATGGTCCCTTCAGATTCCCTAATTGTTAAATCCTGGAAGATGGATTTCACTTTAATACTTGCTTTTTAAATGATCTGTGTAGAGATATGACTTCACTACTCTAGAAAACTTGGACTTTCTTAAATCAATTGAGTAGTTACATTTGATTATCTAATTTATTTCATCTATGCTTTTACATTTATATCTTTTACTGTGGATTGGAAATGGCATTTAGAACTTTTATGGAGGACCAGAGGAAAATTGTACGCCCTCTTTCTCAGATGCATCATTTTACATTTAATAAGCAGAATAGTGTAATGACAAAAAATGTTTTTACCTGTGAGAAGACATGACAGAATCAGCTATTCTGTGAAACTAAGAATTCTGTCCTCCTTTCCAAAGTGGTCCACTTTTGGACCAGACTGAATAAAAGCACTGGTTGTTTTAGCAGACTCTAGTCCAAATTCTGGACCCCCATCCAAGTTCTGGACTCCAAATCCTGTAAGTTGCTCATCAGAAAGTCATCAGATAATGAGGCGGCATTATCATTATAATGATGAGTGCCCCTTGTGGCATTCAGGCTCTTTGTCTGAAGTGGCACTTATTTGGTGGTAAGACGTTTGTGATTGTTACTCATGGCAGGTGTCTATGAGATTACTAGAAAAAAAATTGAAGTGATATCATATGCTCATCAGGAAGAAATAAGTGTGGTAATTGACTTTGCCCAGGCTTGTGAATCTTTTTCCATCCATTTCATTCAAATTTAAAAGTAGACGTTCTTAAATTCAAAGACTCATTCTGGCCATACTGGTAGATAGAAATACATCTGTATTGATTCAGGTTTACTCTATTTTAGATGTTTTCTGATTTTTAAAACAATTATTCAACTTCATTCTTGCTTATGAATCTTAACTAAGTTGTTTTGCTTTTGTTATTTTTCCATGAAATGGAAAAATGAGAAATGATGTTAAAAACCTAAAGGAGATATATAAAATATATACTGAAAAGGAGATACTTCAAAGCAAATTATGTAAACATAGCATATTTTCTCATAAAAATTAGAATTCAAATTTATGATTTTAAAAAAAGAATATGATTTTCCTGATTTTACATACATAATTAAATATATATAACACATATTCAGGTCTGTACGGTATTTTAGAAATTTGAAAAATTTAATAAGATATTGATTTTTAAAGATTTTTAGTGCTTAATGTACTTGGTCCAAATACCAATGGCTTTATTTTAGGGACAGATGAAACGTATTAACAAATTACCTAAAACTTTTGGATTTTTACACCTTTCATTTTTACTTCTACAAAATATCAGTAATAGTGGCAGCTAATGTTATCTGGAAACAATAAGAATATTTGCCTGACTTGAGAGACATCAGGTGTAAATTGAATGTTTCCAGCTAAAATTATATGTCATTGGGTAAAGTAAATAATTTAAATATTGATTAGTATTTCATAAAAGGCAAGGTCATAGGCTGTGAAAATATGAAAAGGTACGTTGAATAGATAATGATGAGAAAAATGTGAAGATAGTTATATTTAAATGCAAACATCCATGCAAGAAATCAGCTGCTTGATAACTTACTAGAAGAATTTATTATTGCCACTGTACTCCAAACCACTAATGAGAAATGTTTTTTAAGATTT
>NC_037676.1:78915363-78935363 GCF_003255815.1 Theropithecus gelada
CTATCAAAGTGCAAAGCATCTGTATAACCTGTCAAATTAATTTTCTCTGTAAGCTTATACTCAAGTCAGGAGTCAGCTTCCGGTTACTACCCAGTGGTTGTAGAAAAGTAAGGAAGGAATGTAAGAAAGATGTAAACTCATTTGATAAACCAAATGATATCAGTAAGGAAAAATTCTTGTAATAAGGATGATGTTTTAATAACCTGTGCCATATATTTTATAACTCCCTTGCTAATGCTCTTTAGTTTAGCAGTTTTTATTCATTAGAATGGAAATTTTTATTCTAATTTCTTTTTAGCAATTGGCTCTTATCTAGCCTTCTCAAGCTCTCTTTTGGCTAAATGCCAAATAATTGTAAAGGCATGTAGGACTAAACATTGTAAAGGCACTGAAATGATTTTCAGAGATAAGGATAGATATTATGAATTTAACAAATACATTTTTATAGTTATACTTAAAAGTAGACAGTATTTTTGATGAAACAGAAAAACCCAAGAGGTAATTTACTGGCAAAAATCTGCTGTGGTATTCTGAGGGGAGCATTGGATCAATCCTATTGTCTTTCTTTCCAATTTGAAGTGAGACACATTCATATTAAGTTTCTTAAGTACCAGATTTTGTTTTACAATAATAAAATGTATTTCTTTAAGTTGAATTGAGTTTGTATAGGACCTGGGTTTACCTATTTCTGGATGATTTTAACAGCTAAGAAATTGTTCAGGAGGAGATAAATGGTTAGCACATCAAATATGTGCATGGGCCAATAATTTATCAATAATGTGAGTATTTGCTAATTTGGTAAGTTGTGTGGTTGAGGTTATTTGATTACTTCATGACTTCTCTTGTTGCTAAGATATTGAATTGTGGTTTTTACTTTTTCAGGAGAGTTGTAAACTACTGATATTCATCTACTGGTTTTTGTTGTTTTATTTTCTTCTGTTTGTTTCTTACTAGTAGTTTTTACCTCCAACTTTATTTTATTTTATTTTATTTTATTTTTGGAAACTCCAACTTTATTTTTAAAGTGATTCCTGTTAAATGAATTTGCACATTATTAGTTTTTCATTTTTGTCTTTGTAATGAGTAAATTGTAATAGAAAATAACTATTGTCTACTTAACAAACTTTAAGAATAGAAAGTTCCCTTCCAATAAAAGAGTAATTAAGTTTTTTAAAGACAGTTTTTAAAATCTGTATTATAGGACTGGGTCCTCAAAATGACAAAATAACCAATCATCAACTTGGTGAAAAAATTGATATTTAGAATGAGTCAAGGAAAACAACACAAGCCTAGTTCTTAAGCTGGGTTTCTTAACTTTTCATTTGATTGTGTTGGCATTGTGGATGCATAATTTGGATGAAAGATTTTTTGACCTATTAAGTTTTTATCACAATGAAGGATATATCTTAAACATAAGCATTTCCCTTGGCATCAACTGTAAGCAAATTTCCAGTGATATTTAAATGTAGGACTATAAAATATTTCTACTGGCATTTCCTTACTACTTAGCAGCTGTTACAACTGCCTCCAAACATCTAGTAAGTAAAGAGAGATTTGTTTAGTAATGTAGATTAATAGGAAAGCAATCACAAGGCTGGGAACAAAAGTTTCAGGTGAATACAAGCACCTTGGTTCCTAGTTGGAAAACTGTATAAACACAGGTTTTCAGTAAGAATGTTAGCCTTCAATTGAATTCCATAAAGTATATTGAGTGTAGCTTAACATGTTTAATTTCAGACATCACCAGCAGTAATCAGATAGGGATTTCAGAAAACATTTTATTCCATTTCCATGGAATTTCCATTTTACTAGCTATAATCTCAAATATGTAAATGGTAGCCAAAGCTGGATATGATGCTTCAGTTAAGAATTTTTTTTTTTTTTTTTTTTTTTTTGCCCATTGTTTCTTCTAGCATCTTCTTGCCAAATCTTCTGGAGCGCTTGTAATTTCCTCTGTACAGAGCCCAACAGGCTCATCAGCAGCAGAAGGTAAACATAATAGATGTGAGGAATTTCTGGAGATTTATGAGGTTTAGTTTTCTTGAAATGTACACTCTGTCTGGCTATGCTAGTACACAGCCACATGTGGACTCTACAAGTTGAAAATGTTATAAATGGGGTGTCACTTACCCCTTGTTAAGAATAAGGTTTAAGAACAAAAGATGTTTTCTGTGAGCATATTTAAAGATTACATTGCTTTTTAAAGATAGCAATACAGTGGAGATGGAAAGAAATAGTGAATACTTGAAGCCTTAAATTTTTACTCTTGGAATTCAATATGGATTCATTTTTGTTCTTAATTCAGTATATTACATTTTTATCTTTCTGTACCTTCTTAAACCTTTCTGCTTTCCATTTATAATATTGGGAAACAACTGGATATCTGTACAAAATATCCCAATAATATCAGACAACTTCTAATGAAGACTATCGACATTGCTGACATTTGGCATGATGTCCTGCCAGAAAGGAAATTAAAAAGTACAAGCCATTTTCTGAAAGACCTTCTGTTTATGAAAATTTTAATTTCACATCACTTTGTTGAGAGTAAAAACAACCCCTAGTGAAGGACACAATATGCCTCTCTCATAATCGTAATAGTTTCATTGCTTGTTAAAACGATTCTTTAACTTTTTAAGGGAGTCTATTGATATTAATTAATCAACTCTCATGCTATAAACATTTCAAGTACTAAAGTGCAAGTTATTCTTCTCTGCCAGGCATTTCTCTACGTCTTTTCTTTTACATATATCTTGCTAGAAGAGGCTAGCACAGCATTAGTAGAAGCGCATAGAAAGGCCTCTTATTCCTGCCATTGTTTACCAGTAGGGTTGCCTGATGGAAGGGCTTATAATCATGGGTGCAATTTTGTCATGGCTTCACAAAATGGCATCGTTTTCAAGGACTTACATAAATGATAGCATGAATCTTATAGAGATAATTATTACTAAGAACATCATTTTAACCTGAATCATCTTCCACAGAGTGCTAGAAAAGGGAGAAAGGTAGTCTTTTATCAAAGGCATGTTTTAATGAAAGCTCGTCTGACTTTGGAGATAAACAGCACACGACGTGTTGTTGCATGAGATGCATTTAAAATAAAAAGAATTTTGCTCGATTGCTTTCTGATTTTTGTTTTTCCATCATATTTGTCCTCCAGGATGCTTCCAACCATATCTTAATTATTAAAACTGAAATGCTATCCATTTGAACATACACTTTTGAAGAACAACTGATTCCAGTGTTGCTTTCTTTTTTTTCAAAAAAAGTATATATTGATTTGTTTATATCTCTCCCTATTCGGTGATACTGTGAAGCTAAGTAAAATGAATGTTTCAGTTCACAGCATTCTTGCATAATGTATATAAAATATGTGTGCACCTTAAGAGCATTATGGTGTCTTTGCGAATAATGGTAAAGCTAACATATTTCAAAGTGTAAGATAGTCATCATCGGAAAGCAACATTTAATTATTAATGAAACCCAGGTATTACCTTGAAATAAAGATGGGTTTTTATTTAGTTTCGTGATATTTTTAAACAAAGTAAATAATAACTTTTCTTCTCTAACCCGATTCAAATGGGGCTTCCAATTGTCAACATCGTAAATACCAATAAATATATTTAAAAATCACAAATTAAAAATTGAGTATTTCCCATTTCGTAAGCTTTATGTATGTTTCTCATCTGTGATTATTTTGAAGCCGAATTACTACCTAGCAATTTCTTCTTGTCTGTGAAAACAATGTATAGAAGATGAAATAATACAACGATGGTAATCCAGCTTTTTAAAATAATTAGTCTTTTATGCATATAATATTTATGTTATTGTCTGTGCAGGAGTATCTTTTTCTAGAACCATTCTTTACCAAATTTCTTGTTTGACAAATAAGATTAGATTGCCAAGTCACAGCTGTGTATGCCAGTTGGTATATCATTGTAGAATTGATAATTCATAAAAGCTCAGTGCTATTTCGGGGTTAAGGTTTTTTTTTTTTTTTTTTTTTTTAGAAAGTTGAGAGAATTAATAGTTTTTCTAAATGTATTTTTCATTTCTTATCTAAGTTTTACCAGGTTTAGACTAGCTATTGACTCAGTAAATGTAAAAAAAAAAAAAAAATGTTGATATGCTGTCAATATTAATGTAGATGTCAGACCAACACTGGTCCCTAATGTATGTAAGAGCGAGTAGTTTTTTACCTTGATACAGAAAGGCAGTCATGTGTGAGATTTAATATACATCCTAATCTGTCTTGTCATTGCGGTAGCCATGGGTGATGTGCTAATGTGTGGGCCGCCATTTTCTTTTTCTCCTTACACAATGGAATAGATACCCATGAATGACAGTCAAACTCCACTCTGTAATTATTTTGAGGACAGCCAGAATATATAGCAGGAACACTGCAGGGTTACCTTTAGATTTAAAGTCTATGACATATTTAAACATCCAAGCAGCCTGTAATTACCAAAAATAAGCATCCTTCAAAGGTCCATTCGTAGGCATACTGAGAATTATTATTCTTCCAAAATTTGTTTAAAACTCAAGTGAATTTTTATTATGTTTAAATACAATAAAATACTAAATCAGCTTTAGCTCCTACTTTTTTCCCCAGACTATTGGCATCTTAACAGAATGTGCCAATATGTATTCTAATTAGGCTATGCATTACTTGATCAGTTGGTGTCATTAAAATGACAAAATTCTACAAAATAAAAATATGAAATACACAATCCACAGCTAATATTAATTAGATCTCATCTCTAATAATTGCAAATATTTAAATTTGGTACTACCTTTTAATTGAGAAAATATCTGATGAAATTTTAATATGCTATGTTAGTCTATGTTAAAAGAATTTTTAATCATCAGGGCAAAAATATAATTAAATTTACATAAATTTATAATGTAAAGCTGGATCCCCCCAGAATCATTTTCTATAATGAAGAAAATTGTAATGTTTATAGGCTATACCATACTGAATCAAATGAATTGTATTCATATGTGGCAGCAACATAGTTGAAATCTGTATATTAGTTAAAATTGTTTAATGGTATTCTAGATATTTTGAACATATTTTGAAAGATATTTATTCTTTAAATGTTGTCTACAGAAGCTAAAGTAGCGTTATGGATCTTCACCCTATAATGGAAATCGGTGAAAACAGTGGTAAAATTTTAGCTGCAGATTTTTGCAGGCAAATATTCCCTTAGAAATAATCCCTTTGGGAGAGGAGGGAAAAAAACCCTATTTTTAGAATAAATGTTATAAATTTGCCTTCCTACTTAAGTTTGCTACAAGTGGCTCTTCTTTTCTAAGAATAGTAATACAAAGGCTAAATTGTTACCTTATGTTTTCATTGGGTAGGTTTGTGACCACTGACAGTTATAATTTACAAAAATTACAATGATTATAGACATTAACATACTTGACAGCAGCTATTATTTTTATTTGAAATACAAAGACTTTCAGTGGATAGTGGACATTAAAACCTTGTCTATAGATGCCAAGTGAGGTGGAGAATTGAGGCAATTTTTCAAAGAATTTAGACTAAGGTGGCACATTTTTCTCAATTACGTAGATAGTTTGGATGCAAATGGTCGTTTGGCTTGCACGTTCTCTACTTTCTTGTATAGATCTTTGGCCAATAAACTGGTTATCTGTTACCAGTAAAACAATCCAGATTTTGATTCTAACTCTGAACTGGTTCACTGAATATAATAACGAGAGGAAATATTTGTTTCCCCTTGATTTCCTCAACTCACGTAATTCTTGAAACAAACCTGTAATGTAGATATCATTTTATACCTATTTTACAGGAGAGGAAACTGAGCTTTAGAAGGTTAAGTCTATTTATAAATTTATATAGCTCCATTATTTCAGTAATAGAACTGACATTTGAAAAGCAGTCTGACTTCAGAATCTATTGTTTTAACTATTCAAGAAATTAACACCCTATAGAGAATGACCAGACATTTTGAGACAGAACTTTAAAAAAAAAGCATTTCCATGATAATCCCCTGCTATTCAAAATCAATGACAAAAATTGTTTGTCATTTTCTTTTTTCTTTTCCTTCACTAGCTATCAGTTCTCATCTGGGAAACCTACTAACAACTTATAGAATAGTTTCATGCAGAGTACCTGATATGAAGTTAGACACTGATGATCATAAATTTCACTTTTTTGGGCATTTTAGATAAGGAGATTATCTGAGTTTATAACACATAGTTCAATGGAAATTAGCTTTGATAAGACACAAGTTAATGCATATAGTAGACACATCAAATGTGTCGAATTTTTGAAGTGTTGATATTTTAATAGTTGTATCTTTAGTGTATATGAAATTTTGCTTTAATATCTCCTGATAACCCAACCCAAAAAATAAGAAATGTATAAAATAATATTCTATACTCCCTAGCTAAATTTTTATGTAATATATAATAATTATATCTTTGTTACAAAAAGCAAAAAAGAAAAACACCCTGAATAATTGTGTTCCCATGGGTAGAACTTCGGGCAGGGATCACTGATTGCAATTTGAAAACCAGAAGCCCCTTGGCAAGAGTGTGCCACTGTTCACAGCACTTTTGAAGTTTGGAGGTTCAGGGCTATTTGTTCACCATGATGAAGGAAAGCTCAAAGCCTGAGATTTATTGCCAGTAACCAGCCATAGCATGATTGCAGTCATTTTCTAGGAAGATCAAATGACCAACATATTTATTTTGCCATAGGTGGGTAGTCAAAATTTGTTAACTCAAGGTTACACAATTTCTTTTCCTGTAAATACCATAATCACTATTTATAAATGCATATTTTACATCCCACATTTTAACTATTTTATATTGTTTTCAAATCAACAAAGATTTAATGACTTCTTATTGGCATACTGTCATATGAGTCCCCAACAAAAACATGTCTTTGCATTTCCGTTTATAGTTTAAGGGGAAAATAGAATGCATGTGATCAAGTGTTATAAGACGGGTAAGAACAGGTCATGAGAACCCAGATAAGGTAGCTAATGCATAAATCTGAAACAAAATGCTTGACTATAGAAAAAGAAAGTCTTGAAATAAGGGCAGGTTTTCAACAAGAGGAGAGGGAAGTGATTAGGTAGTGATATTCCAGATAAAGTAAAACATGAGAAGCAAAGGCTCTGAGTTTGAAAACCACAGGGTGTGTTGGAGGTCAGTAGTGCAGTTTGGCTGAGATGCATGGTACTTATTAGAAAACGAGATTAGAAAATATGACTGAAAGCAGCCGGGTGCAGTGAGTGGTTCACGCCTGTAATCCCAGCACTTTGGGAGGCCGAGGTGGGCGGATCATGAGATCAGGAGATTGAGACCATCCTGCCTAACATGGTGAAACTCCCTCTCTACTGAAAAAAAAGAAAAAAAAAAAAAATTAGCCGGGCGTGGTGGCGGGCGCCTGTAGTCCCAGCTACTCGGGAGGCTGAGGCAGGAGAATGGCATGAATCTGGGAGGCGGAGGTTGCAGTGAGCCGAGATTGCGCCACTGCACTCCAGCCTGGGCGACAGAGTGAGACTCTGCCTCAAATAAATAAATAAATAAATAAAAATAAAACAGAAAAGAAAAATAAAAAAGAAAATATGACTGAAAGCATGAGCCAGGCTTAGGAAAAGATAATGATTAATAATGATGATGATGATGTTGATGATAACCGAACTTTACTAACCAATCTCTGTATGCCCACCACTATTTAAGTACTTTACACATCCAAGCCCAATTATTCTTCATAGTAATGGTAAACAAGTGGTACCATCATGTTCCTTATTTTATAAATAAGAAAATTTAGAATCCTTTTAGCCTAAATGATTTGCCTGATAGTTACACAAGTAGTAACTGGCAGAGGTCAGGACGGCCTGAGGAGTTTAGAATCTTATGAAGGGAAGATACCAGGTTGGATAGTAACATGGTTGTCTCCATTGAGGAAACCTTACTTCTTCCTTACTTCCTGCCCAACAGGAAGCACATGCTCATAGTCTTCTCACATTCTATATTTCCAGAAACACCATTGCTTCTCTGGTTAACAATCCTCAGTTATCTTTTATAGACTAGCATTTCTTCTGAGGAAAGCCTCAGAACTTCGACCTATACTGCTATACATCCCTCATCAGTGATCTTCTCTAGTACTTACTGTATTGTACAACTTGGCATTCAATTACATATTGAATTTTATTCTTGATTATTAATTTATTTGTTCTAATTTTGCCTCTTGGTTCTCAGTCCAGATTTCAATTTTTTAAAAAATATGTCTCCTGCTTTTAATACAGGTTCCATGCTGTTCAACTTACAGTAGAGATTCTGGCAGATTAACATGAATCGTTTCTGAGTTAGTTCTGGTCAGATAGACTTTGGACATTGAAATGCCGTTTTGGGGTGTTTGAAGGCATATGAAAGCTGACTAGTTGAAAACTGAATTTCTCCCAAATCAATGCTGTTCACAGCCACTTATGTTATGAGATCTATACAATATCAAATCAAATAATTGCATTTTGTTATAAAGAGCCAGGGTTTTAGTTCTTTGTATACAAAGGAAAAAATGAAATATTTAAAGTGCAGGTCTGGGGTCTGGACCATACTAAGTAAATTGTTTAACTTGATTATGGTTACTGTGCTGCTTATTTTTTTTTAAGGGAACTGATCAGATTATTTTAGCATACTGTCAACATTGCCTTGATGATTAAATTAGATTAATAAAATAGTTCATGAAAACATTTATTTCACACAAGTGTGTTATTTTGTATTCTGGAAAGTTTGCAACTAAAGTATTTATTTCTCATTATGCGGTAGACAAAGAAATCCACTGGCTCGATATTAAGTGACTTCCATTATTGCATGGCTGTTGGCTCATGTAAGACTAAACTAACATGTGATTGTAAAAGTCCTCAAAAGAGCAATTAAGCATTTTGGCCAAAATCCACTCCTGGATGAGTAGGAATTAATATCAAAGAGTGCACCAACAGACTGTTTTGACTGTCTACAAAATGGTAAACAAACATTTTGGCTAAATTCTATCTTTTGATTATGGCATAATAGAGCAATTTGTAAGAAACATTTGTATGAAGTGCTCTAATGGGGAATCATAGAACAAAATTACCAAGGATAATGAGTGAGCCTTAGACTATATCTGTGCTGTGAAAAACAGTATTTTGTCAGGAAATAAATATGTGCATATCACGATAGGCAATTGTTTTTAGCTTTCTGCATTAATAAAGATAACTAAATGACTGCAGAATCTCATTTTCACTTTATGCTGTGAAGACAGTACATTTAGCATTTAACCAGTTTAAATTGATTTATACCGTCAAAGTAAGCATTTCAGGATCAACACAGATCTATGGGTCAGAATTATCTAGTTTATTCATCTCCATTAATCAAATTAGCCAGATAATTACCAAATCTCCAGTTCAATTTGCAGATTTGAGATCTGAATTATCTTGATTTGTTTGTGTAGGGTTTTAAAAGTTTAATTTCTATGCTATTAAGGGAATTGAAAATAATGTTAAATTATTTTAGAAATAATAGGCTGTTTCATTAGTGTCTTTGTAGTCTGTCATATAAATATGTAAATAAATGTGCATATGCATTTAGAAAAACAATTTTTCAAATATGAATGCACAACAGAATCTTCTGAGATTTTACAGTTTGCTATGTAAATAACTATTTGGATTTCACTTAAAATGTACAATATTTGCTTGATTTTGTTTCAGATTTGATTTCATGTGACATGCCAGTAACTTCTAAAAGATTCATTCTCATTACTGATTATTTATGTCAAAATATGAATTGTCCTATTGATGCTTATCTACATTTGCATATTGAAAAGCCTGGACAATTTGTTTTATACATCTGAATTTGGTTTTAGAAATTGTTTATGTATAATTAAGTCATTGACAAAGTACACTTTCCTATAAACATGGTCCAAGGCATTTTCTAGTAATAATAAGAATTAATTGATTACTTCCTTTGTGTTAGGCACTAGGATATACTTTAAATGTATTAATTCATTAAACTTTATCACAGCAAAATTGAGGGGAACATTATTACTATCTCTGATATTCATCTTAGGAAACTTAGGCACAGATATTAGATAATCTTAAGTCACAATATTGAGAAATGATGGAGCTGTGGTTTTTATTCAACATGACTCTTGTATGCTTGTTATAAAGCATCACAATAATGAATTATTACCAAAAGTGATATTATTGAAAGCATAACAGACCAAAGTACTCAAATATAAAAAGTAAAAATAAAAAATTAAGCTCTCCATTAGAAACATTAAATTTTTCCAAAATTCTCTACATAAGGAATTACTGGCTTGAGATAAACTTTGATTAAAAGGTTTAAAACTAAAGCACTGACAATATGTAATCATTTTCTAATGAATCAAGTTTGGTGTTCTGTGAAAGGAATAAATCTCTGGCTCCAAGTTTTGAGGACTTATTGAACTAGTATAATCAGTTATCTTTTTCTTGCCTATTTGGTATTTTTGTATGTGTGTGTAATATAAAGGACAGCCCCATTTTTAATCCAGCAGCATAATTCCCAAGTTGGAACAACTCAGTTACAGAAGCTTGCTACCTTCTAGGTTCCCAGGGGCAAAGTTTGAGTTTCCATCCAGCCTTGCATGAGCACAGGAGGATGGATTACTGAGGTCTGTCTTGGTTGAGTAACAGCCACTCAACCAGAGAAGAATTTTTAAAGGGGCCTGGAGGCCTATGCCTCGCAGTTTTCTTCTTGGTAGATTGTTACTGAAATTAAAGCAAAAAACTTTCAGTAAGTTCTTTTGCTTAATATTTGACTTCAATTTGCTACAAAAAAAAAGACAAGTCAGAAACAGATTGAAAAACTGATTAAACATAGCACAAAAGATTCTCCACCTTCACTTTGAGCAAAAATGTCTTTTCCTTGCCATTCATTGAGGTGCTTTTCAATCATATTTTTCTGAATTTCAAAAGCTGAGAGAATCCTACTTCACAAATTCTCTCTTCACTTTTTATACAGATCACACAGCACTGCTGATTCTGGCCACTTTGGGTGTCTATTGCACACCATCACAGCTTATATGGTGACCTGGATTGTTAGCTGTTTCAAAGAAGACCATTAATCTGATATATTGAAGTGCAATTTGGGGAAAAGGCTCTAGAATTCTTATGTTTTAAGGTAGAAGGTTTGGATTTTAACGTAGAAAACTGTTTCGATAAATTCCCATTTATGTACTCTCTTTATAAGTGATGTTAATATCATATTGGCATACCAAATTTGAGAACATATTTTTATGCCTGGAGCTATTTTTACTGTATTTAAAATGTTGAGAAATTTCATTCCTGTACAAAGTGCTGAACTTATTTTAGAAAGAAAATGTGGCAGAGTAAGGAAGAATTACTATACTATATAAGTATGAAGAAAACAGGATTTTAATCTCAGTCTTACTATTAAGTGGGGGTAATCACCTAACATCTCAGAGACTCTTATTTCTTTATCTGTAAAGTGAAGGTTGTAGTATAAATTATCTGTAACTTTTAAAATTCTATGGTTAGTAATTTTTCACATGGATATTGAAAATGTGTAAGATTCAATATGTATTAAAGTTGTACATTATATTATGAAAAATATATTCTACACAAAATCTTACATCGCTTAATATATATATAACACATGAATATGCATCATGATTTTAATGTGTACCTCTTAACTATACAACCATGAAACCTTTAAATCCACAGATATAATTTTTAAATTTGAATTGTATATTTTGGGGACTTGGTTACAAAGGTGGTGACCTTATATATTCATTTACTCTGGAAGAAATTCTTACAATCAGTTACAAATACTTCTCAAGCCTAATGCTATGTGGCCAGAGCTCTGGACCAACCTCAGCCATTCTATTGTGAAAAGTGATTCTATATTGTAACAGCAACAAAAAATTCTGAGATAAATACAATGTCAGTTCAAGTTCATGACATGCAAGTGTGTCACTGGTGTTTAGTTGTGGGGAGGAGGTTAAAAAAATCAAGGAACAGATTTGTGCAAACAGACTTTACACTTTTGAAGTAATTAGTGAGCTGTGCAGGTGTCTATTAAAACAAACTGACAATAAACCTTGGCTTCTCTTTTGACTATTGCTTCAGTTTTGCAAGATCTGTGCCTCAAGGAGCAAAAGAAAATGACTCCAGGATTAAATACCACAATGGTTTATTCCCAATAAGAAATGTTTGCAAATTTATTATTTGTGTTATTATTACAACCACTAATAAGGATTATGGTTTAATCATTCTGGAAGACCACTGGACAAGATCATATGTTTCTTGGAGAAAGGAAGGTCCAGTAATAGAGAGATCCTTAAGCAAATAGTTCTTTGGTTTTTCAGAAGTTATTTCTTTCAGGGAGTGCCTGATGCAGATTTCTTCTTCACAGCATTTTAGGAACACCAAAGTTGTAACAAGGTGCCCAGGGCTGTATTGTCTACCGCTTCTTAAGTAGAGAAACTAATTGCAGGTAAACATAGCCACAGAGTGACATTTTTCCAGCTTCTCCATCTGCTCTTTTTTTGACACCCCTGCCATTAACTGTCATTTTCCTTTAAATATACGGTGAATCTGAAAGGCCAGCTCTACATCACATCATTTCAGATTAGGGGCAGTTCCTTTGAGTTGAGCACTGTTTAGGTGTCAGAAAGAAGTCCCTGACCTCTCTGGAACCACATTGCCGCGGGGCCTTAATTAGCACTGACTCCAGCCATTACTGAAGAGAGCACAAAGGAGAACACATCATTTTTCTACTAAGGAAGTTAGTGTCTGACCTAATAACTTGTTCAGACTCGCAGGACACTGTAACCATACAATAACAATGGGCATTATTCTGCTTCTTCTGCCTCATATGAAGCATAGAACGAGGCACAGAATGAGAAGGAATTATGGTTACCTTCCAAGGAAGATTTTAGAGTTTCCTCTGTCTTTGATTAGGGGTGAAGTTGTGATTGTCTTTAAGGAAAAAAAAAGATCACTATTAGAGGTGGCATACATACAGACTTTCTCAAATATATGTACTTAAAATTATTTTAAATCATTCCATGCGTGTCTGTGCATTTGTTGATTTATAAAATAATATTTAAACAGATTTTTCAACTACAAGAACAATTTTTAAAAGTGAAATAAACTGTTTTGAAGTTAAAAATCCCTACTTGATTTCAAACGGTAAACAGAATGAAATCTTCAATGCAAATTCATATCTCTACAAAGTAGATTCATTTTAGGAAGCACGTGTGGATTTGCTTTTGCCCTTCTATAATTCCAGCAGATGAATTTGGGGATGTATATTGGCTACTATAAAAATGATTTCACTTTATCCACCATTTCTAAGATCAGAAGCCATAAAACAGTTTAGTTAGTATAATTGCCATAATTTACTCATTTAAAACAGGAATCATGTAAAAAGACTATTAAAAAGATGTTGGTCTGTGGTTTCATTCTGTTGTTGTTTTTTTTCATTCTTTTTCTTTTTCCCTTCTCATTTTTTAAACACTAATCTTGGTGGTAAGATTATCATTATTGAAGAATCAACTACACACTCAAATCAAAACAATAATTAAGTAGACAAATACAAGTGATTCTTATGAATACATAAGACTGGTTTGAATAGGAAAGCTCTTTAAAAGTCAGTGTTGAAGTAATTAACGCACTCCACTTAAAATTGATCTTCTTCTACAGGAAAACCTGACCTTGATGCCCACTGGCCCCTTCTCTTCTGAGTCATAAACCCAACAAGCATTTTAAGTATTTTATCTTAACAGAACTTTTTTTTTTTTTTTTTTTTTTGGTGATGTTTCTGTTACTTCTATTAAAAACAGAACATTTCAAAGGTTTATGGCTCAGCTATAAATATGTACATGGCAATGAAGTTGACATGAAAAGATCCAAATTTAGGCATCTTCTTTTATTAATTTTAATAACTTTTGGGGTAGAAATACTGTTGCATCACTATAGCTGGAAGGTTAAAATTGTCTGCAGTGATATTAAGATGAATGCAGGTATTTCCAAATTTTCAGCTGAAAATGGACAAAGAAGTTTTTGTTTTTGCTCTTGAAGTAGATTTTGTGTCAGATTTTGTTCTCAGAAGAGGTTCTCATGCATTTCATATATGAGAAGAGGTTCACATATACAGTATCCAGGAAAATGTGCTTTGGAAAGTTCTCTTTCATGTATGACCACAGATTTCTTTTGCTCTGTGGCAACATATCTCCCTGTTGTTAAGTTACAAATTTTGGCTTTTAGAGAATATGAACAATACTAGAATCAGAACAATGAGCTGCCACTTCTCTATACACTCTACATGATAAAACCAAACTGAAAATGTGTCCTATACAGGAGACCGTAATAGTTTTGTATCTTTAGCCTCAACATTCTCCATTCACATTTTAGAACGAAATTTCTAGTTTAACCCAAGTACAAAACTATCTACTCAAAGAAAGAATTAAGTGTAGATTTGTAGTTTTATTTAAAGATAGCCATTTTAATATATGTGACTATGTAACTAGCAAAGTATCCTACCAAACATCTTTAAATCTAGTTAAAATGGATAGAGATGGAGAAGGCAGCTGGCCTGTCATTCTGTGTGTGTGTGTGTGTGTGTGTGTGTGTACAAATCAAGCCTCTTCCCAGTTGAAGCCCATTTCAGTAGACATTTTCACAATCAAGTTGTCTCTGGGCCAGCTGTCAGCCTGCAAGGAGAGAGTCAAGTACAAAGTAGTGGCTTCCTCCAGGAGAATTCATATAAGCAGCCTTTTCAAGTCCCAGGGAAAATGGAAGACAAGATGCAACCCCCACTATTTCATTCCTTCTTCATTGTAATTACATCTGATAACAGAAGAACAAATGATTAAATAAAAATCAGTGAAAGTCTGAGTTTGGAGAGTAAAGATTTCCTTTCATTTGACATTTGACAATATAGGAAAAAGTAAAATAGTAACCACAGAAAATAATAGCCATATTAAGTTTTTTGTTTTTTGATTGTTTGTTTTGAGACAGGATCTCACTCTGTAGCCTAGGCTAGTGTGCAGTGGCATAAACATGGCTCACTGCAGCCTCAACCTTCAGGGCTCAAGTGATCCTCTTATCTAAGCCTCCTGAGTAGCTTGCACCATAGGCATACACCACCATGCCTGGCTAATTATTTTTATTTTTTGTAGAGCTGGGGTCTCCCTGTGTTGTCCAGGCTGAAACTATGTAAATTTTAAGCCTTCTTGATCTTCATAACTAAAATGATCCAAGTCTTTTTTTTTTTTTTTGAGACGAAGTGTCGCTCTTGTTGCCCAGGCAGGAGTGCAGTGTCGCAATCTCAGCTCCCTGCAACCTCCGCCTCCCAGGTTCAAGAAATTCTCCTGCCTCTGCCTCCCAAGTAGCTGGGATTACAGGCATACACCACCATGCCCAGCTAATTTTGTATTTTTAGTAGAGATGGGGTTTCTCCATGTTGAGGCTGGTCTCATACTCCTGACCTCAGGTGATCCGCCTGCCTCCAAGTCTTTACATGAAGTACTAGTCACTGTCTTCCAAGTTGCCCTAGCTTACTGAATCTTTGCATGTTTTTTAGTTGAAGGCTTATTGTTCAATTTTCATGGAGTATACAGTAAGGGCTATTCTAAGTACCATTGTAAAACCTATTAAACAAGTTTCATTACAAATATTGAAACCTTTAGAAAGGGAGGGATTCAAAGGATTAGACTGTGGAAGGGCAAAAATCTTAGAGAGTTTTGCATGGTACTTTAAAGCAGGAGAGAAATATTAATTTATATAAAGGATATTTGGGGATGGTTGTGGAATTGCCAAAGTCTGCAAGCCTCAATTTTAAGGTTAAGGTAGGGTCGGCAAGTACATTATCTGACTTGAATGGACAGTTTATATTGGGAAATAATGAAAAGGATTTTGAAAAATAGAAATTTATAAAAATTACATGACTTTACACAGCTTAGGTAAGAGAGCTGACTATTACACACGTAGTATATTTATAGAAATTGTATTATTTTAGAATAGAGAAGATATAGCTGATTTCTATAGAATATATAGAGATAGATGCTAACACTTAATATGAATTGCAGTTTTTTTCGGTATAACTTCACGGAAGTTAATTTTCTAAAAATCTTACTAGTATAATAAATCTATATTTTGATTCTTTATCATAGATATAAATTGTTAAGAATCAAGACTTATCTTTGGGGTTTTAAAATGTATTCCAAGATCTGTCTGGTACTTTTAATTCCCACGACTGCCACACTGGCAGCTGGGCTTTGGGGTGGGAAAGATGAGCAACAGCATGGTTAAACAAATATACCATAATACTTCAGTGGCTGAGTGCTGCCTGGAAGAACTGCAACCAACTGTAATGGTCTAACCACACCACCCTGGAGAGTTTGAAAACCAGAACCCAGGCTAGGTCTGAAAACCTAAAGTGTCCAATTTCTTATTTGTAATGTTTCTTTGAAAAAGAGTTATTGCCACTTCTCCTGATAATCTTTTCATAACTAGGGAAAAGACAGCCTGTTTTACCACACCCTGAAGCATTATAAATAGGGAGGTGTTTTTGTTTTTGTTTTTAATTTTCTGAAATCGCAGCCTACCCATGTTTTTCATACAACTCCCTGCACTGGTTCATTGAATGATTTCTAACTAAGGCTAAAATGTCCAAGTATCGGTAATATGTGACTGTTACAACACTGGAAGAAAAGAGTGAGTCTCCTCTAATGTAAAATGGCCATATCTGGAACTGTTTGATGAGGTGGCAGCCAGAAACCACTCATGTCCTCAGCATCTCCACCATGGAGGCAGGCACCATGAGGTCAGGCCAGCTATTTTTGTCGTATATTCAATCCATCTGTGTCTTGTGAGTGTGGCTTTTTATAAGAACAGTATAAGTGGTTTTGCACACTTTGCTCAGGTTTAGAAATGAAAAACTCACTCTGTTGGGACTAATACATGAATCTGGAAATGACTTTTTCCAGAGACAGTGTTATGATTTCTTTAGAATAGTATTGACCTTGCTGATAAACAAGCATTTTTAGAAAAGCGCTGATAAACCTAAAAAGAGATTTCATGTGTATAACCGTAAGATCACATCACAAACGACACAGAGTCTAGAAATGCAAAATGAATCCAAACGTCCTGTTCTATACTGGAGACTCTGTACTGGTTTTTCAATAATAATATGAGATAAAAATGGCCAATGAGCAACTCTTATTGTGTATGTCATAATCTGTGTTTGTTATTGTCTTTGAGTAGTATATTTTCTCAAAACTACAGATGAGTTTTAAGAAACATCTACTTTTAAACAATATTTAGTCAGCCCTTTTACTTGCTTTAATCAACTTGTTCTACTGAACAAAGTATAGAATTGATAGCTGCTATTGATTGGATGTAGCATTACCTAATCTTCACTAAATGTAGGAAGCTTTTCAGATTTAGAAAGGTGGCAGAAAATGTCTAGTAATGATGCTGCTGGGAATTCAAGCTCAATATTGTGGTCAGTGTAAAAGTGATGTAACTATAAGAGGTATTTTATTATAAGCCTGTCGGTTTTACTAAACGTTTGACCTGGTATAATTTGTGGAGTTTTGGTGCGTGTGTTTGTGTGTGTGTGTTTAGCAGATGTTTCCATATTTTAGTCTTTTAAAATGTTGTCAATAACCAATCTTATTAATACTAATGTGTTGCCATTTTTGTGTACTAGGAAGCTAGTATTGAAACTTAAAAAATTTGCAGATAAAGAATAAGACATCATAGAATAGAAAGATTACATTAGGAATTCAATACAGAGGAAGGGTACACAAAATCATTACTAAAACAGATATAAACGTGACCTTCACTGTGGTTCAGTAATTATCCTAGTCCATGCTATGGTGTATGTACCATGATTTTCCTTTTTTCTCTTTGTTTTCATTTTTATCTGGGTACTTCACTGGTGAGTAATTGCTAAAGGGAACCCATTATGCAAGGCGAGCATTCAGTTTGCAAGTGAATTTGCTTGTAGCTATTGCCACATTTGAACCTCACTAATGTATGTAAATTAAAAACTCTAGTATTCGGAATTGCTCCTGTTTGAAATAAAAACAGAATCTGATCATTACAATCTGCAAGCCAGGTATTATCACTGGACTAGTGAGCCGCTGATGATAAATTGTACCGAATAGCTTGTGGATAGAATATTTTATCTCAGTTCTCTATCACACAGCACTGCATAAAATAAGAATGATTCATCAAGCATGAGAGCTGCTGGTTTATGAAATTCATTGCTCATGGCAAGTGTATTTTTTAAAATTCAAAAGACAAAGCAACTCACAAGGGTTATTTAGTAATCAGTGTGAATTACTTCTAGGTATAAACCTTAGTGGAAAGGAATTAAAAATACATTTGCTGTACAGGAAACATTATTACTAGCGGAGATATAATTTGACTACTTCCCATCTAAGAGCCTTATTTTGACCACATTTGATTTGGATGCCACCTCTTTTTTTTTAAATCAAAATTGCATAATCCATCGTAATGGAATCATACATTGACTAAGACGGTGTCATACTTAGAGCAGATAGAGCAAATGCATTTGCATCATCCACTCCTTTCTATCCTTTTGCCTGCAGAGGATATTTTGTTTATTCAAAAGGACATATAAAGAGGAGAGGCACAATACATCTTTCTTTCATATTTACAATAAGAATGTTTCATTTCTTCTTGTGTATTGATGTCCCAAGGCAATGTTCCAAATGAAAAGATAATAACTTATGAAGAAGTGTCAAAAACTAATTAAGTTTTGTAACTTGTTTTTCCCTCGCACAGGGTATATTTTTCATCACACTGTCCAGTCACATGCTGAGATTCTTGCTAACATTATCACATGCCAGTCACACCAAGTCTCAGTGGTGCCTCTCCTTCTGTCATTATTTTCAGCATCAATTAATTTTCTTCTGACCTCGCCTTTAGAGAATGTAGCAGAGAATTATCAGCACATGCTTTGCAGTCTATTTTGAAGGCATTAGGCCACTGTGTGCATTCAAAAATGGAGTCAGCCAAACATTATATTTTCTCACCTGCAGGGTTGCCTAGTAACCTGAATTAAGGATTTTCACCATCCTTCAAGACAAATAAACACAACTGGAAGGCAGGTTGACCCAGGTGGGAGAATCAGACCTATTGATGGAGATCAGAACTTTGAACGAGCCAATAGAAAACAAAAATCCTTATTAACATTCATTGTGGGAACAGTTTCCATAACTAAATAAATCTGTTTCACTAGGCTAAGAGAGCATTCAAGAACAGGATTCTATCTCACACATATTCGAGTGTTTACTAAGTGGTATTTTGACGCTCCCTTTTATCTCACTCTCTCTTTCAGGCCTAGAGTGTACCATTCCTATTTCTTTAATGAAGCATTGATTATTTATGAAAATATTAAAACACCACCTAGAAATGCTTCCTCGTCACGATGTGAATCCAGGTTCAGGAAACATCGTCTTGCCTTATTCTATGTGCTGATTATACATACTGGCTGTATACCTCCCGTGTTCATTCAGCTTTCACTTGATCACTGCAAAAACCGAAATTCTGAGTTTGGTGCGTTGCTTTTGGAAAAGAAAGATTAGTGTGTTCTGTAGCGGTGGGCCTTATTCTTTGTAACACTATTGCAGTTCGTCCTTGACATGTTGGATTGAATTCCTTCAGAAAGAATGTGTTTCAGAAAGAGCGTGTGTGTGTGTGTGTGTGTGTGTGTGTGTGTGTGTGTGTGTGTGTTGTGGGGAGGATCCTAGCAGGTGGGGGGAAGGGGAGCCTCCTCCCGAAAGGTACAAAGTGAAGGAGTCGCACAATTAGGATGTTGGCACATCCTGACAGTCCTCTGCAAATGATGGTGTCAGGCCACAGAGGGACTGAGCGTGGCAGAAGTGACATTCACCCTAGCAAGATGGAAATAAACGCCCTGTTTGATAAGAGAAAACAGAC
>NC_037676.1:78937863-78997863 GCF_003255815.1 Theropithecus gelada
GGGACAGCCACTTTCAAATAGTTGTTGTTTTGAGGGTCAATAGTGTTTTTCAAAAGAAAGACTAGAAGGAGAAAACTTTCCCTACAAACTTATTTCTACATGCACATTGGAATGTAAATGCCCTTATTACGTAAGAGAAAATAGTAAGAAATTCTTTATATCTAATGGTACTTATTTAGATTTGAAGTCTTGGTCCACAGAGCAAGGCCAAAGAAGTCTTTTGTATCCTTTAGTGGCTCTGAGACCGAAAAGTGTGATATTTTCTGTGATAGCCCATTTTTCACTAATTCCTGTCAGCACACTTGAGCTGTCAACCAACAGTAAGCAATATCCATTTAACAGGAAAGACGCAAATTTACTCTAAAATATTTATGAGCAAGGGAAATTCCTCTGTCTAGTACTGAAATAAAAATCCAGTCTTTTCTTTTGGAAGAATATAAATCAATATTTTGTGTGTGTGTGTGTGTGTGTGTGTGTGTGTGTGTGTGGTAGGATGGAAAGAAGAGGGGAAGGTGGCATATGTAGCAGGTCTTTTCATGTGTGAAAATTAGTGTTATTTTCAAAAGGTAAAATAGCCAGGAATTTGATATTTGTCCTTGTAAACCGCATTTATATAATTAAGGAAAGTAATTACACTTCTTTGACAATATTTATTTACACTAATTATTCTTAATTAAACTCCAACTAGGTCTTTCTTGGTAGAGTATGAATCATGAATCAGAGGTAACCTCCTAAGAGTAGTGGAGAACAGTGTAGTCAGTGTTATCAAAATGTTTGGTGTTTGTATCTATCCTCAGCTGAATTACTTCTAAAAAGTATAAAGTAGCTCTAATGATTGCACACTCATTTTTGTTATTTTTAGTTTGAGAAATACTTGATTTAATATAAGCCACAAATTTTAAACCTGAAGTCAATATAAATAGGGCAAATAAACAAGAAACCCACAAATACACACTCAACATCTCTAGGGATATTTTTGCCTTGTTATGTTACATTTAGTTTTAAATTAAAACCCATTTTGACAATACACCAATGAAAAGATAGTATGTATCATTTGCATGAAGAAATAAATGATGCTAAACGTTTTATATTCACATTATAATTATACAAAAGTGATTTGCCCCAGATTTTGAAATACTCCTGCATAACATATGATTATAATTCAGACTTAGAATTTTTGCATTAAGTCCAGTAGTCTTTTTAATGTCTGAGAAAATACTCACCTCAAAATGTAACAAGGAATCTGAGTTGGTTTCCTTTTGATGTTTCCAAAACATTAGAAAATATTCAAATGCCTTATCCCTGCCATAATAAAATATTATTTTATGAAAGGAAGGCTGTAGCTGTGTAAAGTCATGATTTATTTAACATCAGGTAATTTGTGAAGTTAGGACACTAATGGAAGCAATGTGAGGAAACAACCAAGGCTTTTTCACCGTAGAGTTGAGTGCAACACAATGTCCAAAAATTAGTTTTTCAAAAATCAATCATGCTTTTAATTTTTAATTTAAAAGTATATAAGACAGTGTGCACTTAGTGACTTTATGATTTCTAGTAACAGAGGAATTTGAATAGCGAAGTAGTCATTGAATATTTTTAAACATAGAAGGCATCAGCTATTAAGGAATCAAAGCATTTTTAGTGAGTACGATAAATACCCTAAAATAAATACTTCCATTTAAAACAAATTACTGTTGTTGACTCAATCAACAAATCTATATACTGAAGAAAAGAGAAAAATACATGTATATTATCATTTTCACTGGTTTTTCAAATATTGCCTTTAAAAAGGAGACCTGAGTTTGCAGAATTTGCCCTGCCCCTGGAAAAGCACTACATCAGGGGGGAAACTGCCCCAAGTGTAGTTTATTAACATAGAAGAGAGAAATTAATTAATTATGTTTGTTGATTTGGGGTTACCTTTAAATATTTATTTATTTAACCAATCCACTGGAAGGTTTAAAGTCGGATTAAGTGAGGTGAGAGGTCATGGCGAAATTCCACAGCTGCGTTTGTGGAGAAGGATCCCTCCTCCTATAGCCTGAGCCCTGGAAAGTGAACTGTTGCTGTGTTGTTCACTCACTGGGTCAGATCGAAGCACAGCTCAATAGCATTAAACTAGCCCCCGTTTGAGAGATTTGTCTTACAAAACCCTGAAAACTGCTCTGAACATGCATACATTGATTTTGTTGCTGGAATCTCCTGAGCTTTGATGAAAAGGCAGCCTCCACATGCAGGTGAAAGGGGTTTACCTCTTCAATATTAAAAAGAGAAGATTAAGGATTTCTGTTCTACTAAGGCTGAACTAATCAGTGGCATACAGGGGTAAGAAAGTAGTCCTCATGCCTAACGCTGCCTGATTTTCTGTGGTTGCACAAGAAGTTAAAAATCCCTCATGTGACCTTCTATGTGCTGTAGCTTACTGTTATTCCATTTTGAACAGTTAATCAAATGGCATATGGTGCATGACCAAATTTGTTTCCACATTTTCCAGAAGATAGCCACTGACTTTGGTAAGGGATACTCACTTCAGCTGTAATATTAAAAATGAGATTGTTGTAAAGGATAAAGGGGAAAATGCACCTAAAGAAATCAGATCATAAAGGACTACCTAATTTGGTGTGCACGAAAGATATATAGCTTTTTTGAATTTTTGATATGAAGTTGCAATCTGTTACATTTACTTCCATTGAGGCTGAAAATAATGATTTTCATAATTTCTGGCTTTTTCTCTACAGAACGAGAATCATCAGTGAGCTCAGCAGAGAATACTTGGCATTTGTCCTTGGTGTGAATGACACTTAGGCTTTCTTTTTTTTTTTTTTGTAGTCAGAGATTACATGCAACTTTACTATTTTTTATAAGCATCAGAGGATTACGGTGTCCTTAGATAGTTTGCACACATCATGTCTCAGCAGGGAATTCCAGAATGAAATGAATGCACCTCTTCTACAAGAAGAACAATTTTACACCCTGTAGCACTAATTCCTGTAATTATTTGTGTCCATCTTAGCCATGATTTGGGTAAAGTGATATGAAACCTTTCTGAAATTACGGTGTAAGTACGCCTTTAGGGGAAAAAAGGGTTTAAATAAACTAGCCATGCTGTGAGATTTCATATATTGTAAGATATCTGAAATGTAACAGATTTATCTAGAATCAAGTCTTATCAACCATGTCTTTGATCTATTGTAAAAAATACAATAATGATCCTGAAACAAACACTACAAAAGCAGATCAAGCAAGATAAGGGAATTTCAGAAATTAGATAACCTTCATTTCCCATCCTTTATAGGAATCACTGGGTTTGCCTTTTAGGCATGTGTTGCCTGCACTTTCTCATGACTCACTCAGCATGGTTCATCATCTTCAAGCAGATCTCCTTTTCTATCACTGTTAAATTACAACATCCCACTCAAATAACACGTAGCATGATCATCCAAAAGACAAGATTCCTAGCTCCAAACCATTTGATGTCTTATGTTATTAAGATGATAACGAGTGAACACAGGGAAAGGATGAGATGGCCATATGAAATTCTTGAGATCTGACCAGTGAACTATGGGTGCAGACTCAGAGTCGTTCTTATTAAAGTAGTCAACATTCTCCAAAGCCTGCAGTGAGAATGGTAGGTTCAATTGTTTTTGGTTATAGATAAAATGGGATTAATGACACAGGAAAAAAAAACCTAGCAAATAATTTTTTAAGAGGTGTAAATCTGGCTGAGGTAATGGTAATTTATTTTATCGGACAGAGACAATACTTCAGTTAGGTCCAATGAACAGGTATTTTCAGGTAGTTCTATACTTCCTTTTTAATAATACAATTGGAATTTTATAACTTTCACGAGATTAAAAAAGAACTAAACTTTTAATTGTTTTTGTTACATGGGTTTATAGCTTGAATCTTAAAATATATATATTTCTCTATAGTCATTTCCAAGTGTCCCCAAGAGTTCTTAAAGAGAATTTAGGTACTAGGATAAAATCCAAACCGTTTTTGATTTTTTTGTTTTTGTTATTTTGGTCCATGCAAGCCAATTCATAAAGATGCATTTTTTTACTTCTTTGATATGATAAGGAAGTGTGAAATTAAAGTGAATCCCCTATTCGAGGCATCTTGGGACTGAATAGTGCTTAAGCCAATTGTTACTACTCCTGAGTGTTTAGGCTGGGAACCACACATCTCTCTGTGCAGATCAGAGAGGCCTGTGACAGGCATACTTTGCCACTTGCTGTCACTTAATTAACATCATCATCTGATTTCTAGTTGGAAATAATGGCATCATGCACTTTTTAGTAAATGTAGTCATCACGATATATCCAAATTCTGTTACACCAATATTATGTGATTAAACTAATTTTGTAGGAGGGGTTTCTTTTATCTGAACATTTGAATCTGTGATATTTTTACTTCCATCCACTCCAAATTTTTCTTACAAGTTCAGAGCAAATCTAAAAACACAAGTGGTATAGCAGAGCCACCAAAGACAGTGCACAGAGAAAAACTAAAGGCTAACCTTTAAATTACGGAAAACATCTTTTGTATCCGTAGTGGACATAATGAACGAATGAAGATTCACAGTAAATGTAAAGATGATTAAAAATATATTCTGAATAAGCAGAATTAGATTGGCAGTTCTCTCTTTCCTACCAGGAATTGCATGTCAGTAAATGAGTAGGGAGTTTCTGTTTGGGATAACTTCTTTCTCATACAGACAGCTCTGTATAATGAAGAATATGAGGACAAGAGCATTGGGCTATAAGAGATGTGGTATAGGCTGGGGGCATTACTATCTTAAACCAAAAAGTAACACCTATAGTTTTGAATTCCTGCAAAAGAGTAACGCTGGCCACACATATTACAATCAGGCTGTTGCAGACTCAGCCCTGTTAAGATGCCATTCCCCATAGAGATCATTCAGTTTTGTTCTTCTCATATAATGTTAGAAATTGGAGTTAAAGATTTACAGTCAATGCCTCCTTCTGTATCCAGAGTTCTCTTTTAGTGGCAATAAAGACACAACAAATAGGTGGATGGTAATGATTTTGAAATACATGTATAAATCTTATCTGTGCATGTTTATATTTATTCATCCATATTATATAATAGTTTAATTTTCTGTATTAGTTTTATTCTTCATGAAAACCCTGACAAAAATCAATTATAAAATGTCATAACTGGTAGATTATCAAAATAATACAACATAGCCTTGTGTGGTTCCCATGCAATACTGTTGAATAAATATGGCCTTAAACACATGTATACAGTATTTCCAATAGGAAATATAATTATTGTCTTTAAAAAATTCCATAAACTGTTATTTTAAGCTACCATTGATTATCATATAACCAGTATATGCAAGTTAGTGTTCTAGTTAGTCAATAGAAGCCAATAAAGCTTGTACTAGTCAATTGTTCAAAGATTTCATTTGTTTACACAGTTTTAAAATGTGCCATATCAAACCACTTGCTTTGAAAAATAGCCGCTATTTTTCTAATAGTCACCCAAATAATCTATCTAAACATTCTTCCTCCCGTAATACTAAAAGGAAAATAAAAGTGTAAGGTTGACTTACCTTTTCCTATATCTTTTAATTCTGTTTAAATTTCTATCCTTTCTTTGTGTTGTTTTGCGCATTCCTACATCTTGCAGTATTGTACACTGCGAAGACCTAGTAAGCGAGTTAAAGGCTGATGACGCTAACGAATCCCAGCGCAAATGACTGAATCGATAGGAAACCAGCCACTGCTGTTTAAGTGTATCGATAAATGTACCTTTATTTTCTCTTGAATGGATAAGTGTCGCAGTTAAGAGTCCTATGGATCTCTTAATTGAAAGTTAATTTTAAATCAATAAAGTGAGTCATTTAAATATTGATTGGCCCTTTCTACACGAATTGTTAGCTGATTTTTTTGCAACAACTTTGTTTAAATGCAATCAATAGCCCACAATCATTGTGTTCTATAAAAAATTGACAGATGTTCCCAAAATGCCTGCTAGGCATATTTTTATCTGTTTACATATTCAGCAAAGATATTGCAGTCTTTTTCACACTTACCTAGATGGTTAGAGGTCCAGGAATCTCTCTCTCTCTCTCACTCTCTCTCTCACACACACACACCCCACACACACCGCACCTTATTTTCCTTTAATACCAGTATTGTTTTTTTCTGTTACATCCAGCGTCTTATCTAGTGCACCTTAATCTTTCATTTACATCTCCAAAGGTTTGAATGAAAAGACCATCTGGATATCATACCCGTATCACTCAAACATTTCTGTGGTTGCAATTTGAAAAAGGAAGCAGTATTACATACCCCTAAAAATTTAGACATTTGGGATATAGTCTTTGGTACTTTTTGTCATAATATATTGGCAATACTGCTTGAATAACCATTGTTTTCTAATGAAACAGTGCATTTTTGCATGTGTGAATGTGATTATCAAGCACAAGGCTAGCAAAATACTTTTCATTTGTGTAGCTTCCCTTAGATATCATCTCTTCAGCATAACAGCACATAGCCATGTTTTCTTTTTTCCATTTTGACAAAGAAAGCAGCCAATTTAAAGGAATACAAATTGTATCACATGAAATTCATTGTGATTAACCTAATAAAGTAATGAAGGTACTTGTAGCTTTCATCATATCAGCAAATATGAATATTTTATTCTTGGCTTCCTATGAACCATTAAAAATTTCCCTGAGAAATAGTCTACAAACTGCAGAAGCATTATCAGTACCCCTTCCCACAAAAGGGTTAATTTTGAATAGGACTTCTAATGACTGTCTAATACATTTATGAGGCCACTAATTGAAGGTGCTAGGCTTTGTTTTCCCTCCTAAAACTTCCATGTGTAAAAATACCATTAATAAATGCTCTTTTGGATTGGGAAGGTGAATCAAACTAGTAATTTAAAAATTAAAATGTATAAATAATAGAATTTTACAGTAACTCTATTTGTGTGATTAGTGATATTGGATAATATAAAATAACCCAGAGTTAACTTATGGTCTTATGTTGATTGATGCTTGACCAAAAAGTAAAAAATACAGAATAATTGCATTTTTATTCTGAAGACCCAGTCAAAAATGCAAGTCCTATCATTAAACTTCTGTCAATAAATATGATAAAATTTTTATAGTAACTTCTCATCCTTCCCCATTTTTTTGAAGATTAAAAAATATTAACCTAAAATGTAAATATTTGAGAATTGCCAAGTTAAGAGCCTAAGCTTGGATGCCACATAATTTTAACATTTGTTATTGTGATAAACTCTTCTAACTGTTCTGCAAATTCATTCTTCTTTAATCTTGCATTGTTGTCCTCTTAAAGTAACATCTCAGAACTTATTTCATTTCATTTTCAGCATTAGAAAAGCTATATCAAAAGGGAAGCTTTAAAAGAAATGGCGGGCTATCGTTAGTTCATATGCATACGAGTTCAGCATGTGAAGATGCTGTGTCTAGGATCAGCCTTAAGATGTGACTGATAGATCTTATTTGTCTGATAGAGCTGGCCAGGGAAATAGAGCTACAGCTGGTTACTTCATTAGGTCCTCTCATTGATTGAACCCTGCTGAAGTGATGCAGCAGGCTCCTCAGATAACTGCTGGTAATAGAACAAAATGAATTCTTATCACAGAGATTGGAAAGGCCATTAACCCTGGCCTCCAATGCTTTTCAGAGGTCACAGACAGGAAGCCAAGCAGTGACTGGGAAAACTGTTTTCTGTCTAACTACAGGTCACGTTAGAAGGGTGTGTGTGACTTTTTTACCCTTCGGCTTCTGTATGGATGAAACCGTTATACTGGCAGATGTTAATAATCAGCTGTAAATAAATATTGGAACCAGAAGAAGAAAAATGAGAAAGCACAGGAATTTATTTCAATAAATATTTAATAAAAGAACAATTGTTGCGGATATATTTACTGCCAGTTCTGTTGTAGTTTTAAAACTAATACTTTTTTCATATAAATTGGAACGAGAAATACATAGAGGCACTTTAAAAAGGAAATTTAATATAGGTCTCTATAAAAATGTTTCCTTCCTTCCTTTCTGTCCTTCAGAGATGGCGATAATAATTGCTCATGGCTACCTCGCTTCCCCTCCTTGCTAAGAAGCTACCACCAGGCCATCTCTGAATGAGCGCCACACTCTGCTTGACTTTCACGTGGTGGGAAGCGGTGTGTATCTAAAGAGCAGTCCTATAATTTACATTTAATGCAACCTTTCAATTGACCAAGAGCCCACAAGCTAAACCCTCATCTCATAGCTGAGGACTTTCCCACATTTGTCAGTCTCTGCCACTCCAGGATCAGCCAAAGGATCCACCCTTTTAAAGCCAGAGCCCCATGTGACAGTTTTTCTGCCTCTGTGAGCAGAGGAGTCCTTAGGGCCCCTGCTGGTATTTTTACACATTTAGCCTGAGACAGAAAACTTTAAAAATTAGGAAATCTTCACGAAGGATGCACCTCATAGAAAGAAAAGGAACAGTTTCTTTTTTATAACTAATGTGCATTATTTGACTGTCCATGTGTGTATGAGGATGCACTACAGACTATTTTTAACAATATATTGGTGGCCTCCATACTTATGACTGTGATTTAATTTCAGTGTCTGTGGTTGTGTGGTATTCTCTGTTAGAGCCAATCTTTCACTAGGAGTTAGTTTATTTAAATGTAATTGGGTCCTGTGGATGGAAAAAAAAACTACTGATTTTATGTGTTTGGAGACCCACCCAGACATTCGGTTTGGCCTTCTGTACATAAGTAATAACAAGAAGGTGTATGCTGTCATTGCCCTGCTTGAAACACCAGAAATGGTTTGGCAGGAAAGACACCAAAACAGATTACTCCAGATAAACATACAATCAGATGCTTCTATGCATTAGGTTATTAGGTTATACATATGTATACAAAGTTATAGATTGTATTTTGGATTACTTATAAGAAATGGAAAACCTCATCAAGGTCAAGAACACACCTGTCTCAATTGCTTTAAAATAGTTTAATTTTATGAGTTAATTATTTTTAGCATGAGCTTGTATTTAATTGAGCCAATATTAAGAAAATCATGTTTACAATTGCATTAAGTAAAAATCATCTAGGGCATCAACTTCTAAATGAAAGATTAACTTGTATTGTATGTTTGCACGTTGCTTTTTGGTATAAAACTTTTCATTGATTTACTTCATGAGTTAATAAATGTGCTTTAAAAATCTAATTAAGTAAATGCTTTTGCTTATCTCATTTATCAAGAATATTAAATTCTGTTGCAGATGTTTCAGGGAATGACAGAGGCCTGGAATTTTAGCTTGTGATACCTGGGGTGAAACTCATGAAACTTTTAGACTTGTAATTAGTTGAGTTGTGCACTCTCAACCTTAGCAGTGGAGCTCTGAGTTCTGTACATATTGTCTAATAAAGAACAGGCATTATTTCTTTCAGTTGGATTTCGGTACAAGTATATTTGACAAACTTAGGTTTTAAATTTCTCATACAGTAAGTAGCATTAGGTATTATTAAGCCAAATTTAAGAAACAGAAAATATGCTTTTCAGAAAATGAATATTGATATTTTTACTTTTATCCATGTTAACTAATAGTCATAAATATTTATTTCATGTGTACCCTCAAAAATCTGTAATTTTTAAGCATTTATCTCCATCTTTTAACTTCAATGAGTTAAAGAAAGGAAAGAGTTATATTTGTAGGTTCCATAAAGAATGTAAGGAAAAAAATGAATTTGTGGTACACAGTGAATGAGCTTTTCTGTCTAACATATTACGTAATTTACAATTGCAGGTAAAATTTGTTGTTTTATAGTTATTTTTTTATTTATTTGATGGCATTCAACTAGATTAATTTTCTCAAGAGCCAGTTAAGCTTTATTAACATATTTGCAAATGGTAACTATTATTATGAATGTTTAAGATAGTGGTGGCAGCTGTGGGGCAAGACTTATATACTATTGTGATATTTAAAAGCCTCAATTTTTAAATTGCTTCATGGCCTTTCTCAAGATCTTTAACGCTACTAATATCATATACATATGAATAAAAGTAAAAATTCTAAAAATTTGTTTCTTTATAATCTTTTTAACATGCTTTTGTATTTTGTAAGAAAAGTCTTGACTTTGGGATTTATTGGGGGAAGGGGAAGAACTCTCTGTTTCTTAGCAAATGATTTGAAATAAACACTGTTATTTTTCAATCTATTCTATTTCTGGATTTTACTAAACTTTTCTAAGGGCACCTTTTTCCCCAGTACAGTCTCGTAAGAATTTTTTTTTTTAACTGAAAATATTCACAAGTTTATTATAAGAAGAAAAAGAACTTTACAAAAGTTAGTGAGCCAAAAAATATCATCATCTTTCATTGTTTCCATATTTCTCTTAGGTATTTAGGTGATAAAATTTGAGGTTGAGATTTTTGGAGAATTAAAAAGGATGTCTGGAAATCAACTTTATTTAAAAACCAAGCTGAAAGTTTAAAATCTCTTCTTCCTCTTAAGTTTGGTTTTCAAATCAAAATTTTTCCTCCTTTTTGTAGAATACATATTACAGTTTATGAAGTTGCTTTGCATACTGGAACTTTTATGCCTTTTTGAAAATATTTTTTGTCTAGAATTGAAATTCTCAAGATTATGCCTGAAACTAACCAGAATACAGAAACAATGGATGTTCTCCTGGTAATCTACATGCTCTAGGTGACATTTGTCTGCTGTTATTCATAGTATGTTTAATGATCTGTGTTCTATGTAAGAGTTAAGCATTTGGAGAGGCCCATTAGCACTTCTAGTCTCCTAGAATAACATTTCTTGGGAATATGTAAGCATATGATTCCAAAACATTTGATTATTTCAGTTTAAAAAGTTAGCTTCCTTTTGGACTTTTATTACAGAAAAAAATGCAATCTTTTTTTTTTTCTTTAAAAGGTAGTTCTTTTTGCTTTTATATTAATGATCACCTAATTTGTCTTCGTGTAGACATGCCCGTGTAGTTTGACAATAACCTTCATAATGCTATTCTTCCATAATGTTGTCTATTTTTTATTTAAAAAAAAAATCTAGAGACAGAGTCTCATACTGTCACCCAGACTAGAGTACAGTGGTGCAATCATGGCTCACTGCAGCCTTGAACTCCTGGGCACAAGTGATCCTGTCACCTCAGCCTCCTGAATAGCTGGGATTGCAGGTGTATACCACCCTGCCCTGCCAACATTCTCATTAATAATTATTAAAAATGAAAAAGAAGCTAAAACATTTGACTGTTCCAATTAGATGACGTAATCCTTGGTTTTCTGGTAAATGAAAAAGTTTTACATCAATGTGATAAAAGAGAATGGAGATTACTTTTCTTAGAGTTATGTAACATCCACAAAAGAGCTTATCTAGACTATTTGTGCAAAGCTTATTAACCTGAGACCCATGGACCCAGGAATTCCATTGCTTCTTGTAATTGTCTACAAAATTATTCAAATGTACAGTTTCGATTACTAATACTTTTAAAAAACAAATGCTGTTCCTTAAGAATGCTGAAAGAAAATTAGAAAAACATAGTTTGATATATACCTAAACTACATTTTGAAAGATGGAGCCACTCTCTTTGGCATTACTGTGTTTAATGCCATCCCCGAAACCCCACTCCACTAATCTGACCATGCATTCAAGTGAGGGACTGGTGCCTCTCTAGCATCCTGCTTGCACAGACAAACCTCCTTCCCCTTGTACAAGCTCCTAACTTCAGAGCTTCTTAGGGCCATTGTATTTTTGAAGAAACCATCTTAGAAAGATGGTCTCTAAATCAAACTGACAGTAGTAGGATCCAGAGTCATCTTTGTGCTTCTGTTCTTTGAGGTTTCAGCTATAAGCACTCAGTCAAAAACAAATCCACTGCAGTGATTCAGAATAGCCTATAATGGAGAAAGAGGGTGGAAAGGAGGTAGAAAATGATGTATCTAGTTCCTTTAGAAGAAAAGAAAGGGGAAAAGAGTTAAGCATAAAGCAGAGTAATATGAAATAAGAATGAATAAGAATGAATAAGGTTGTAAGAGGTAGGTCTAGCAAGAGAATGAGGGAAATTATTTGCAGTATGGTTAGAATGTGGAGGAGTTACTCAGAAGACTTGAGATAATGAACATGACATACGTTGAAAAGTATCAAGGATTATGCAAATACAAAGGACCAGAAGGCTAATAATGTGAAAGGGAATGTGAGAAAGGAAGGTTGTCTTAGTCTGTCTCACTGTCTTAGTCTGTTTGGGCTGCTATAAGAGAACATCGTACAATGGGTAGCTTATAAACAACAGGTGTTTATTTCTTATAGTTCTGCAGGCTGGGAAGTCCAAGATCAAGGTGCCAGCCAATTAGATGTCTGGTGAGGACCCACTTTCTCATAAATGGCACCTTACTGCAGTATCTTCATATGGTGGAAGGATTAGCTATCACTCTGCATTTTACTATTTATTTATTTATTTATTTATTTATTTATTTATTTATTTGAGATGGAGTCTCGCTCTGTCACCCAGGCTAGAGTGCAGTGGCGCGATCTCGGCTCACTGCAAGCTCCACCTCCCAGGTTCACTCCATTCTCCTGCCTCAGCCTCCTGAGTAGCTGGGTCTACAGGCGCCCACCACCACACCCGGCTAATTATTTTGCATTTTTAGTAGAGACGGGGTTTCACCGTGTTAGCCAAGATGGTCTCGATCTCCTGCCACCGTGATCCACCTGCCTTGGCCTCTCATACTGCTGGGATTACAGGCGTGAGCCACCGTGCCTGGTCCTGCATTTTATTTTTAAAAATTTATTTATTTAGTTTTGAGATAGGGTCTTGCTTTATTGCCCAGGCTGGAGTGCAGTGGCATGGTCACGACTCACTGTAGCCTCAAACTCCTGGGCTCAAATGATTCTCCTGCCTCAGCCTCTGGGATAACTGGGACTACAGGTATGTGCCACCACGACAGGCTAATTTTTTATTTTTTATTTTCTGTAGAGATAGGGTCTCACTATGTTGCCCAGGCTGGTCTTGAACTACTGGTCTTGAACTCCAGCAATTCTTCCGCCTTGGTCTCCCAAAGTGCTGAGATTAGAGGCTTGAACCACTGCACCTGATCTGCAGTTTCTTTTATAAAGACACTAACCCCAAACGCCCCCCGCCCTTAATACCATTACCTTGGGGGCTAGGATTTCAACACATGAATTTAGGGGGCAACATAAACATTCAAACCATAGCACTCACAAGTAACATGTATGAGGTAAAGGTGAATTATTGTCCAGTCTTATGAGATCTTGTCGTTAACCTTGTTGCTAGTACCTGTAATTTGACAAAAATAATTGCGGATGTTCAGATAATGGGAAAGCTAAAAGGATCCTTAAAACTCACCTAGGTCCACCCCCTCATTTTACAGCTCAGGAAGCAGAAGCTCCCTGTAGTTTCATGACTCAAAGTCACAAAGCTAATTCATAGTGCAACCCAAGCTTCTGATTCCCAATTCAGCATCACTTTCTTCATTTTTATCATATTTTGCTATTTATATAGGTTGAATGGAAGGTTTTAAAAGATGATCATTGTCCTTATTTTATCATTTGTCTATAAACTGCTTCTCCTAGATAGAACATTTTTAAAAATGTCATAATAGAGGATAAGATACTTATTGCACTGATTCTTCCCTCTCCCACCACGTTGATTGTTCTGGGTTCTTTTGCCTCAAGAATATTTGGCTCCTATTACCTGCATATCACTTCTCATAATGGTGGGTGGTTGTTTTGTCTCCTTCTCTAGATTCAAGCTCCTTGAAGGCTCAAGAAGGTTGTTTTCATCTTAGGATCTCCTAGCCGGATATGGCTCTTGCCACCTAGGGAGCTGTGAGTGAGTGTGTGTTAATTTAAATGTCTTTTTTTTTTTTTTTTTTTTTTTTTGAGACAAAGTCTTGCTCTTGTCACCCAGACTGGAATGCAGTGGCACGATCTCAGCTCGCTGCAACCTCCGCCTCCTGGGTTCAAGCAATTCTCCTGCCTCAGCCTCCTGAGTAGCTGGGATTACAGGCGCCCGCCACCATTCCCAGCTAATTTTTATATTTTTAGTAGAGACGTGGTTTCTCCATGTTAGTCAGGCTGGTCTCGAACTCCTGACCTCGGGTGATCCACCCACCTTGGCCTCTCAAAGTGCTGAGATTATAGGCATGAGCCACCGCCCCCCAGCCTTAAATGTCTTTTATGCTGTTAATTAAAATGTCTAACTCTATCATTATTTCTAGTTCTTAAAACACTTTGTTAACTGTTACACATTTCCAGTGAGATGTAAACAAACAGTTTGAGAAATGGCAGATCAGGGGTTTAAGCAAATTACGGTAGATTAGGAAACAATTAAAAAAAAGGTTCGGCTAAAGTTAAATGGAACAGCAGGAGGCCAAATGATATGCTTTACAGATAGAATAAATTGTGGATTGTTGGAGCTTAATAGGCAAATGTTTTCATTTTAAGGGTTTTAAAATAATTTTTAACTGCAATTCCTGTGCTTAAAAGAAAGAAAAGCCCTTTTAAAGAAAAAAAAAAAATGAGAAATTGAGAAAGTACTATTGATATTTGCTCTTAAGATTTTTTTCCTCTGAGCCTGCTTCAAAGCAGCCTTTTCAGACTCAGTCTTCTTCTCATTTGTAGAAATGATATTGACCCTTTGAAGATTTTTTTGTCCAAACTCTCATAGTTCATAAAATTAAAAGTCAAGTTGACAGTCTGTTTCAGCCCTCTTAGCTAGATCTTTCTTGACCATGGTCCTCAAGGGAACTGTGGGGAGGTGATTTTATTACCATTTTGCAATAATTGTATAGTCTTATTTCATCCTCCAGAGCTTTTATTTCAAGCAAGAATGTGTTTGGACTTCAAAGAATTAAATGCATACGACTTACACATTCACAAACCAGTAACAAGAAGGGACTAGGAAAAGGAAAACGGTGCAGGGTAACTTATTTCTAAAATGTATATTGAGAGAGAAAAGGAGAAAGAATTGTTAACAAAGCTGGCATATAACCGTAAAGAACTTGTCTCCCTCTTTAGCCTATTTCAGTTGGATTTTAAACTCCTGTCCTATTGAGCAAGAATACCAGATACTTGCATCTAATAGTAAATGTGGCAAATACTCGATGAATTAATTGGAATCAGAATCAGGATGAAGTGGAGAACAGGACCCTACTTTAGTATCTGGAAGATTCTTCTACTACTGCCATTATTGGTTGTGGAAATCACTTGAAAGGAATCCACTGAGCAACAGCTCTGGGTTTAGCATTTGGCCTGGGGCTGTGAGAGATAGAAAAGTGGAAGTTCCCTGCCCTCAAGGAGTTTCGAGGCTGCCTAGAGGACAGAATCAATGAACTTGTCACCATAAATCAGGTAAGTTAGGACATTTTGAGGGAATTCAAGTTCAGTAATGGTTTAGAGGAACATTGAAACTGTGGGATTTGATATAGCTGATGGAGGTATGAGGACATGAAAATTGAGTAGGGTAGGAAAATGAAATAAGGTTTTATTTACTTCTCTTTGTGTGTTTCTTTATTTTGTTTATTTCGGCATTGTCCTTAGGGTTAAGAGGAGGAATGGCATGATGCAGACTCAGAGATGAAAGACATTGATAAGACTGCGGGAGAAGCAAGAAACTAAACTAAAAGACTATTCATGACCATTTAGGAGAAAGCAAAAAAAAAAAAAAAGAAAGAAAGAAAGAAAGAAAAATTAACTAGATAGTTAAGATTATGGAATGCCTTGAAAGCCAACTGAAGAAGTTTGGATTTGATAAAGGAGAAAATAAGAAAGTACCAAAGCTTTTGAGTGTATGAATGGTATTGTTGAAGAGGTGTTTTAGGAAGCAAGAGGACCCGGAGGCAGAGAGCTCATTCGAAGCCAGTCAACATACTGGGAGGCTGGCACTGAGGTAGGGCCCAACACATAGAAAAGAGCATTAAAAATGAATCAAGAACAGTCACGGTGGGTCACACCTATAATTCCAGCACTTTGGGATGCCAAGGCAGGAAGATCACATGAGCCCAGGAGTTTGAGACTAAGCAAGCCTGGGCAACACAGGGAGGCCTTGTCTTTACTAAAAATAAAAACTAAAAAATTAACCAGGCATGGTGACACATTTCTGTAGTCCCAGATATTCAAGAGGCTGAGGCAGGAGGATCCATCGAGCCTAAGACATTGAGGCTGCAGTGAGCCATGTTCGTGACACTGCATTCCAGCCTGAGTGACACGACGAGCCTTGCCAAAAAAAAAAAAAAAAAAGAGAGAGAGAATCCAGAGTAAACTTACCAACTAAATAGAAGCAATGAAGGAGGAGCCAAGGGTCCCACTGAAGGTTGAAGCTTGGTGACTATAGAAAACTTCTCAGACTGATTAGGCAGGGTGAAGGGGCCCTGATAGTAAGGCACTACATTTTCCCCTTTCAGACAAAATGTTTTAAACTAGTGTGGGAGGGGGAGGGGAAGTAATATGCTCATAAGGGTTTTTTTTTTCTTTTTCTTTTTTTTTTTTTTAACTAGCAAAAAGGTATTCATTTTTCCTCATGATTTTAATGGGCTTTTGGTAGTTTTAATAAAACTGTTAGGGGCTCTGTTTTATTTATAACATTTAGAGCTTATATTTATGTTAGCCTATTAATGTCATTTATGCTGAATAAATATAGTGGAAATATTTTATGGAATGTGGAATAATGTAAGTCATTTTTATATCTTTCTAAATAAAAAGGATTGATTAAACAGAAATAGCTATAAACTATTCTTTTGGAACTTCCATAACAGGACTATCAGGGTGTCTTGCACCTAGTAAGTGTTCAATATATACTCCTTGAATATGTAAATATAAATAAACCCAGAGCTAGGCCATTAGGTGAACTAGACATGAGGTGAAATGGAACATTCATGGTGGGTGCCGCTCTTGTGGGAGAACAATGGGGAGAAGTTTATCTGTACCTGTCTATAGGACTTTTGGTGAGACAGGATTACCTCCATGCATTTGGCAGGAAGCAGGAAGACAGAGTGCCCCACCAACAGCTTGTAAGTACTGTGAAACCTTTTCACAAGCATCACAGGAAAGATGGGGTGCAGAGTTGGAATAAATGAAAACTGATTCTCCAATAGTCCATTTGGCCTCACCCTATTACATTCTAATTTTGTGTGTATATATAAGAGATTCTTTCCAACAATTAATAGTGTATGCAAAAAGCAGTGTATTTTCAACCCTTGCAAACAACTTGGACATATTAGAGGTTGGTTTTCTTCACTCTGGATATAGAGTTCTAGAATATTTAGGGTGATACAACATTTGCTTCCTCTGAGGACAAAAGTGAGGATCAGAGTAAAGAGATATAAAATGTATGAGAACATTACAAAAATATTGGCCATATAAAAGATGCAGTTTATTCCCATGTTACTTACATTTTTCAGTGAATATATTTTTGCTATTGTTTCTATGTACGCAGTAACAGCATTGTTAAAAATCCTCCGAAGGGAATTCTGCCTTTGTCTGAAATTATTTACCATAGTAGAGATGTTTTTACTTCGTTTGTATATGTGAAGTAAACAAAAATAAATGATTTTAAAAATTCAATTTCTTTACCACCAATATCCTCATCCTTTCAAACCCACTTTTTATTGTTTTTCAGATTACCATATATTTTGCACCTTTTTGAACTTTTGAATCCTGGTAATCATTTATGAATTAATTGTTCATACTTAAGTTCATTTTCCCTTACTATTTGCTATTATCATGTATTATAATGACATATTTGCTCTTTCACACAATCATTTTTTGTTTGAATCATAAGATGTTTATGGCAGTGTGACTTTAGCCTATATGTCACCTTTTACACTAGTGATGATTATGACATGCTTCATCTGATTAGTCATGACAGCAAATTTAATGAGTGTGTGGAGAAAAGTACCAGTGTGCCACACACTTTTGAGGCCTTTTAATCATCTTGGGCCAAAGTCCTAAAATACATGTGCCATATGCATTATATATTGCTTAGTTTTTCTGATCAAACTTGGGAATATTACAAAAATTACAGTGTGATGGTATTGCCATAAAACTTAATTTGAGAGTTTAATAGGAAACTGTTTATGTTTCACAGGGATTTTCATCTTTGTTGAGAAGTTTTATTGCTTATAGCCTCCATGAAAAATTCCTACAATGAAAAAGTAGTGGTGTTGGTTCATAGCTAGATAGGATTGCTAGCCAGATCTTTATGCAACAAAAATGATTACAGTCACTGTGTATCACAAACAGGCAATAGGTATATATTATATGTTAAAACCAAATGGCTTCTGCTTTCTGAATCTCTCTTTTAGTCTCTGTCTTGTATTGTTCGCATCCATTTTGGTGCCTCTTTTCTCTGTCCTTCCTACTCTGCCAACTCTCCTCCCCAATTATTGTCATACTCCTGATCTCTAGCTTCAGGATGATAAGCCCTAGTCTCAATTTCATTGACTTTTGTGATAATTTGACTTTCACCCTCAATGTTTTTCAGACATCTACACTTAGGACCATCCTATGACACCTGTCACTGCTTCACTCTCTTCTGCATTATTAATTTTTCCCTTTTCACTAGCTCATTCCCATCATCATCTCAACCTTCCCTGTATCTCTCTACTTATAAAACCCTCCCTAATGCTACATCTACCTTCAGATACCACCCCATTTCTCTGGTCATTTTTAAAGCAGACTCCTCTGAGAATTTTCCACACTTGACATCTCCATTTTTGTCATCTTCTTTTTCCCTTCTACTCATGTTCAGGAGGTGTTTGCATTCACACCACTCCACTAAAGAAGCTCCAATCAAGGACTCTGTTGATCTGTTCTTTGGCAAACCTAATGACCAATTCCTAGTCCACTTAACTACAATAGCTAGCAGCTTTTAACAAGCTGCCCTCTTCCTTCTTTTTGAGATTTTTTTTTTTCACTACGCTTTCTATCCTCTCTTGGTTTTTCTCCTACCTCATTCCTGATCAGTTTTCTTCATTGGTCCTTCCTTGTTTTGGAAGGAAATCATGGGAGTCTTTCACCTCAGCACAGGCAATAAAAACAATATATTCACCGTAGGGAATTAAAATAAAGAAAAAACAGTAATAAAACTGACTAAAAGTTGGCCTGCTGTATTTTCGTTTTTACCATGTGCTGGCACTTCTAAATATTGTCAATGATAAATCACCTCTTGCATCTGTGTGTAGACTGCTATAGTGCCCCCAGCTTTGATATGCTGATAGGAATGAATCCCAGGCTCAATCATGGACCCTCATTCTCTAGATTATCTCATTGGATCTCATCTCAAAAACTTAAACCACCTTTAATGCATTGCCCTCTCTTCCCCTCCACTTGCTCTCTGTTTCTATATCTCTCTCTGTTTCTGTCCCTGTCACTCCACATACACACACACCTTCATACCCTTGCCTACTTTACACCTTCACTTGCATATATAAACAGAAAATCTCAAACTAAACATATTCAGACCTTCTTTTTTACTCCCGACTTGTTCCACCTGCATTTTCCCTCATCTTAGTAAATGGCATCTTAACTCTTATTTCTTAGGCCAAAAACATTGGAATAATTATTGATCCTTTTCATTTTCTCCCATTTCTCATTAGACCCATTGGCAAGTCCTATCTACTGCTCTTTTGAAATATATACCAGTTTCTCTACTGCCTCCTTGATCCAAGCCACCATCATCTCTGACAATATCGACAACGACTTTATTTTACTTGACTTCTCTGTATAATTTTATACTTGTGATTCCAAGGTTTTTTTTCCTTTGGCCACTACTTTACCAATCACTCCCCAATCCTATGTCCACCTCTTTTTTTTTTTTTTTTTTTTTTGATGATCTCATTATTGCAGTGGCAAGATCGTAGCTCCCTGCAGCCTCAAATTCCTGGGCTCAGGCAATCCTCCCTACCTCAGCATCCCGAGTAACTGGGACTACAAGTGTGCTCCATCATGCCTGACTAATTGTGATTTTATTTGTTGTAGAGATGAGGTCTTACTGTGTTGACCAGGCTGGTCTTGAACTTCTGACCTCAAGTGATCCCCCATCTTGGTCTCTTAAAGTGCTAGGATTACAGGCATGAGCCACCACTCCCAGCCCCTCTTTGTTCTTTCTCAGTAACCTTTATCATTCTTCAATGTCACTTAATTTCTTAATTTTTACTCCCTAGAGTTTTGCCCTTAGCCCTCATTGTCCATACTATATATATTCTAAGAAGTGTCATTTACTCACAAGTCATTGGTTAATAACGTTTTCAAATATATTCAACTTCCAAGATCTAGTCCCATAAACTTACATGTTTACTAAATCTCTTTACTCAAATTCATGTTCAAAATTGAGCTTATCATCTGTTCTCTTGACCTAATATTGGACTTTTTAACATTTCTTTTCTCTCCAGTGAAATGTCTGTTCTACCTTTCTCCACAATTTCTTCTAGACAGTTATACTTTGAAGTGTGATGGATGCTATAGTGTCTGTTTTTTTAACAGCGAGACACCTCTTCCTCTACTTAATCCTCTGCAAAGCATCCCACAGATGAAAATATGATCATGGCACCTCTGCTTAAAACCCCCATGCTACCAAGATCCAAGGAACTCTTTGCCAATACATGCATTCAGGCACAGGAGAAAATAAATTGGCTATGTCTCAGAAACCATTTTTTCTACTGCTTACACAGTCCAAAGAGAGCAATGTGCCAAATCTCATCAATCTGTTTGCTCATTAGTGAATGATTTATTAAATAAACATTTCATGGATATGCATAAGTATTGTCTCGAAAATTCATAGCAGGTTCCAATAGCACAGTTTTCATTCTTGGCACAAGATAGCTTTTCTAATCTTCCTTTTCTGGGACTATGAATATTTTCACTAACTTTTCCTTTCCAGATCTCTTTCACTTATGTTTGTATCCATCATTGCCTAGGTTAGTTCTCATAAGTATAATTTGGTGTATATAACTATATAAATTTGACCTTTTTGAATGTGATGAGATGCAGAAAGTTCCAAGCCAAGGATTATTTACATAGAATTTCAGAAACTTTACTGCGTCTTAGGTTAATGGTAAATTTATTTCAACAATTATCATGTTGGTAAAAAACATCATCTAGTTATCTGAGGATTTTCTTTTATGGCCAAATATAATTCACAAAATAAATAACCCTACCTATGAGAAGCAATAATTTCTCCCATGTATATAACTGTAAAGAGTAGTTTATTATAAGTAGTAGTGATACATTCCATGGCAGGATATATAAGCATTAAATATTTAGAAAGTATAGTAGCAAGATTTTATTTATTTGTTTTACATGTGCACCTAGAGATGGTGATAACAACTTACATTTCATCCTTACAGTGACTAGGTGTGATCGCAAGAAAGGAGGTAATTGTATCCCCATTTTACAGATGAGGACACTGGTTATACACATATTAATAGATCAGTTTAAATTTTTACAGATTGAAGAAAAGGCTTCCTTATTCAGCTTCTTATTTTATGCATTTCCTGTTAAACATTGCCTTTGTGAAAGCTCTAAAGTATTATCTATCTTTGGGTTCATTATGAATTGTTTTCAAGAGAAAGAAATGTTTTGTGTCTTAATGGTGTGTTCAGTAAGGCATATGATTTAGGTGACTGCAACATAGGGAATAATCTAGAAAATCACTCAAATCCAATATTTGTGTACGGATGAAAATGTTTAGAGTTTTGCAGACTGCCACATTTGTAGGCCTATATATTCTGAGGTTGTTTGTAACTTATCATCAAGTTTTCCTCTTACCAGAAGGTGGATGGTGGAAGTTTGGTGTGGGGAGCAGAGGATCCCTTCTTTTGCAAGGAAAAAACTTACCTAGGGCTGACTTGTATATTATTACCAGTCCTTCAAAGTTCATATTCTGTCACTGTCATTTTTGTTTATTTTCATTTTCATTTTTTGAGACAGGGTCTCACTTTGTTGCTGAGACTACAGTGCAGCAGTACGATTATAGCTCACTGTAACCTCAAACTCCTGGGCTCAACCAATCCTCCTGCCTCAGCCTCTGGATTAGCTGGGACTACAGGCATGTGCCACTCTACCTGACTAGTTATTTTTATGTTTTGTAGAGACAGGGTCTCACTTTGTTGCCAGGCTGCTCTGGAACTCCTGGGCTCAGGTGATCCTCCTGCTTTGGCCTCCCAAAGTGAGTGCTGGGATTATAGGAGTGAGTCACTGCACCCAGCCTCACTATGATTTTTGTAAAAGGCCAAGCCTTTACAAATTGATACACATACTGCTGTTATTGCAGCATGTGTAAAATTTGCTTAGGGATTTACTTTAAAAAAAACCAAAACTTTCAAACTACAATGCTTAAGAAATCAATGTTTAGTTTTGTTAACATTTGCTACCTCCAAAATATCTGCACAAATAATAGTGATATTTTAAAGGCCTAAAACACTAACTTAACTGATGGACAAAGAGTACATTACTTATAAATACAGTCTAAAAAGCCATAAAGCCATAGTACCAAATTGATGTAGTCTTTTCTTTGAGTAACTTGTGTTCAGCAGGATTGATTAAAGCCCGAGAAGAATTATGCATAAGTACAGTTACTACTTATTCAGTACTATACACTTTGTATTTATTAACTTTTCTCCTTATTACCATCCTGCAAATTTACTATTGTTTCCACTTGCACATATAGAATCCTGAATTTCAAGGAGGTTAAGTAACTTGGACAGTATCAAATAGCTAGAAACTGGTGGAGCTGGGATTCAGGCCCAAGTGTATTTGGATTTGGTTCTTAACTCCATGGTGTTTTTTCCTTGCTCCAAGAGAAGCCAACATTCTCCTAATGAAATACTTCTTTGAACAACTTAGGTTTCTGAGGGCAGGGTTGCTGTAGCAGAAGTCGGCAATTTTATGTCACTGATATCTCCCTTTTATCTTTGCTTGCCCAAACTTCTCAAGGAAAAAGAATAAATCTCAGATAGTTAAGAAAGAATTGACCATTATTTCAACACAGGGATTATGTTCTCTGATTCTTCACAGCAAGAGTGAATGATGGTTTCATGGATAATGGCTCCAAAGAAATATGCCCAAGTAACTCATTGTGATGAAAATAAAATATTGGGAATTATGAAATTAGAGAATCAAGAAAGTATCTTTAAAAACTTGTGACATTGATTCAACTCTATGGTTGTTGTCATTTAAAAACAGTGCAATCTTAGAGGGAGGCACCCATCATCACAGGTCTTTGAGATGAAAGTGTAAGAGAAGTTATAGACGCTTCCAAGAACCAAATAATAGGACTGAGCCAAAGAAATGCTGCTTGCTTGAGAGTAAAGATACTTTTGTATGTTAGGCCATTTTTGCATCACTATAAATAAATATCTGAGGCAGAACAATATATAAGGAAAAGAAGCTTAATTAGCTCATGGTTCTACAGGCTGTATAAGCATGACACCAGTATCTTCTCTTGGTGATGGCCTCAGTAAGCTTCCAATCATGACAGAAGGCAAAGGGAAGGCAGGCACATCACATAGCAAGAGTGGGATTAAAGGACAGAGGAAAGGGGAAGGTCCCAGACTATTTTAAACAACCAGATCTTGCATGAACTGAGTGAGAACTCGTTTATCACCAAGGGAATGGTGCTAAACCATTCATGAGGGATTTGCCCTCATAATTCAATCACCTCCCACCAGGCCCTACCTCCAACACTGGGAACTACATTTCAACATGAGTTCCAGAAGGGACAAACATCCAAACCATACCACCCTGTAAGGAGTCTTTGAAAGAGTTAAAGGAAGTAAAGATAAAGAAGTACTGCTGGATAACTATTTTTTTCTTCTTTATTAAAAAATAATTTCAAAAGACTTTTGACCTAGTATACAGCTATTTGAAAAACCTAGTAACTGTGGAGTAGAAAATAGAGGCTTTCATGAATTAAAAACTAGCTGTGAGACAACATTGGATGAACCCTATCATGAAAACAGAAATATTGTATGATTCCACTAAAGCAGTCTAAAGTATTTAAAATAGTCAAATTTATAAATCAAAGAGTAGAATGGTGGTTGCCAGGGATGGAGGGGTAGGAGAAATGGGGAGTTATAAACAAAGGATATAAAGTTTCAGTTAAGTAATAGGAGTAAGTTCTAGAGATCTGCTGCACAACGTTGTACCTATAGGCAACAATACTATATTGTGCACATAAACATTTGTTAAGACAGTAAACCTCCTGTTTAGTGTTCTTACCACAATAAAATAAGAGCTGGTTTTGAGATAGGAAGCAAAGAGTTGAAATAACTACCCAGCGCTCACCATGAACAAAAGCTATTGTTGGGTGGAAGAGGGATCAGTTTATGGATAGGGATCAGTTTCCTATGCTGATGAGCAACCTAGCAAAACCAGCACAGTATGCTGAGGAATGAACCTTGTTCTAGACAATATAAAGAGAAATTTTGATGAATCCCATAAGGCAGTGGTCTCCAACTTTTTTGGCACCAGGATCTGGTTTCATGGAAGACAGTTTTTCCACAGACGGAGTGGTCAGGTGTAGATGGTTTGGGGATGAAACTGTTCCACTTCAGATCATCAGGCATTAGATTCTCACAAGGAACACATGACCTAGATCCCTTGCAGGTGCAATTCATTAGAGGGTTCATGCTACCATGAGAATCTAACGCTGCCTCTAATCTGACGCAAGGTGGAGCTCAGGCGGTAAACGCTTGCTTGCAGGCCGCTCACCTTCTGCAGGGCGGCCCGTTCCTAACAAGCCACGAACCAATAGTGATCCACAGCCCTGGGGTTAGGGACCCCTGCTATAAGGACTTAAATCTAGATAATTGGGCAACTGGTTGATAGATGGAAACACGATTTTACACTGAAATTATCCTCACAGAAGTTTGATCTTTAATTTCAAAACAATCAGAAATGAAATAGATTCTTATATGGAGAAATATATTAGGAATTAGTAAATTTAAGAACGAATGTTTTAATAAAAGCACTTTAAAATATAAGACATTAAGAAGATGTATATAAGTAATTTATTGCAACTAATTTATATCAGGAACTTATTATATTCTTTTGAGGCTCCATTACACCGAGGTCATAGATGACTCAAGAAGCAGAAAGAAGTGATCACAAATTCCTGGCTGAGGAGGCCCCAGGAGATAGTACTCCCTAACTATATAAAAATAACTTCTGGGTAAAAACAGACAGGGTGGGGCAAAGGAGCTTTACTTTTCCAGAAAATAAAAAAATTACAAATCCAGCCCCATTCAGATAATTGACACTGGAGCATCCAATGCACTTCAATCTATTACTGCCTGGAAGAAATAATTTAAGAGAAAGCACTACAGGTCAACAAAGATGATGTTGCTTGGTTACTCAAAACCATTTGGTAGCATGCTGAGTTGCTCAGCTTTTTAGAAGAGCAGTCTTTGTATCCACTTAGGAAAAGGATGGAGAAGACCACTTGAAATCATTTTTAATTGTGAACTTGCTTTATCTGGACACACTGACTTGACTTTTGCAATGCCAAAACAAGTTCAGAGGGCATTGTTAAAATATCGACTACTAAGATAATAATAAATGGTGAATTTGATGTATTCTTCTAAATATTATGCTGGTTGTGATGAATTTGCTTTGAAGCGATGTGAGCTTTTTTTTTTTTTTTTTTTTAAGGAGGAAAAAAAATGTAGTTTTCAGGCTGCCTGGCTCAGGAGTCCTGAGGGCTGCCTAGAGGCAGGGCTGTCCAGCGGGGAGGTACAGAGCTTTGGAGTCACTCCTTCAAATCTCATTTCTGCTGCTCTGTGCCTTTGGAAAAAGTTAAACTGTCTGAGCTTTGATATCTCATCTCTTCCATAAACACGATGATTTTTTTTCTGTTGCAGATTACCGTGAGGATTAAATAAGGAAATGCAAGATACATGCCTAGCACCCAACAGGTTTCCAAAAATGATAATTTATTAGTTTGCAATTAGAGTGCTGCTAATATCTTTTATTGTATTCATAGGCTCTAAAATATCCTTTTACAATTAGTCACATAGCTCCAGTAGAAGTGGGAAAAGCTTCAAAAGTAAAACAGAAAAGGCATGGCTAGAAGGGCTGAGGAGTGAAGGTTGTTTGACACTTGTGAACTCTATCATAGAATTTAGTCTTTTTCTCCAATTTAAAAAAAAAAAAACAGTAAGAGTTGGGCTTATTGTAAATGAAAATAACATGGGATTCATAATGTTGCATAGGAATACAGAAAATGTTTTTCTTTCCCTTTACTATTTTACACCAGTTGGCTTAATATTTACTCTGGTGGTATATATTTTAGTTTATGTGCTAAACATTTTGTAAGAATAGTACTATACTTTATTGTTTAATGCATTAGCAAATTATTGGGAGGAGGTGAGATGTGGAAGTTTCATAGGCAAATAGTATTAGTACTATGCTTGGCAGCTTGAACATATATCCATTATTTCAAAAATTCCAGTTGCCTCTAAAGTTGTGCTGAATGCATCCCAAATTTTGCCCATGGCTGTTGCAGTCACCTAGTACAGGTTAAATTTATTCCCATATCTTGATCTTGTAATTCTCTGCATAAATATCTGGACTGTTAAAAAATTAAAATTCCAAATCTTTCCATGGCCATGAGATTTGTATGGATTATAGTTTTGCAAAATTGTTACCCCAATTAGCGGTGAGGGGACTGGGATGGGGGCGGAAGATTTGCCAGATGGGAACGTGATGATTTTTGAACTGAGATTAAATACCTGAAAGTTGTCAGTTTACTTACCAGAATAAGTATCGCTTGTTCAGGGAAGGAAAAGGTAGAAATGAGTAATGAGTTGGAGACTCATTATGGAGAGGCTTAGGGGTAGATGTGGCAGTAAAAAGTAGTGAGAGAAAGGGCGGTGAGAACTTTCATTCTTATGATCAAAAGGAATTGACGGTGGTTCATGCCTCTAATTCCAGCACTTTGGGAGGCTGAGGCGGGCAGATCACAAGGTGAGGAGTTCAAGACCAGTTTGGCCAAGATGATGAAACCCCATCTCTACTAAAAATACAGAAATTAGCTGGGCATGGTGGTGCGTGGCTGTAAGCTCAGCTACTTGGGAGGCTGGGGCAAGAGAATTGCTTCTTGAACCGGGACCCGGGAGGTGGAGGTTGCAGTGAACTGAGATCGCGCCACTGCACTCCAGCCTGGGTTACAGAGTGAGACTCCATTTAAGGAATGGGAACCTTAAACATTTTGGCATTAAGCTTGGTTTTTGTAGATGTAACCATTTAGGTTAGGCTAAAGAAATAGGTGATTAGAAGAATTCAGACCTGAATGAGAACAACAAAAATGAACACTAGAAATAAATGCAGAATTAAAAAAAGGAAAGCTACTTGTAGGATTTAAAAACTATGGTTCAATCTATCATTGTGTTTAAGAGAACTATCTCTGAAATAAAACTGTGTGGGTTCAAATCCCAGCTCCATCACTTGCTATGGGTGTCATAACAAACATAACGATATCATTCAGTACTTGGCACAGAGCAGATACACTGTAAAATGTTGTTGTTGATGGCGATTGTGATGATCAATACACTATTCCACAGAAAATGATGTCGATTACTCCCATATTGTGTTAATAAAAATAGCATAATTTGGCATAATTTTCAAATGAGTGATTATCACCAAATTGACAGGATAGGGTAGAATACTGGAAAAGCTAAGTCAATGGCATTTTTTTAAAGAGTATTAAAACAAGGAAGGTCAGGTGCTAGAGAACACAAATTAGTAATCTAATTAAATTACCGGCAAAAGAGACAAATCGTGTTAACAGCAGTCAGATCTGTTATTACAGATCAGTTATTAAGGTGATATATTGTAAGATGCTATGTATCATTACTAGATTTTAAACATTTCATTTTACACAGGCAGAAGAATATAGATTAATCATTTCATTTTATAAGTTAAAAGCTCCTTTATCAAAATATTTATATTTGTATGAAGAGAGCAACACTATTGAGGATCTAAACATTCCTTTATGAAATTATTTGTACAGGTAGCTCTCATTGGAGCAGTCTCTAAGTACCACATGACCTAATTTGTAAGATTAAACAACAGTTTCTGATTTTGACATTTTGTACATTTCATTAAATCACTATCAAATGAAGTAACTTTAATATGGCACCAAATTATTATTTGGTTATATTTTATATTCAAGGAGCATACATATGTTATGAAACAGCAGAATTTTCACCGGTCTAGAGAAAAGTTGCTTTCCCCACAACTTGGTTTCTGACCTTTGCTAAGACTAGGCAAACCTTTACAGGCCCCCAAATATTGTGGTATTACAACTAGACAAATTGATAATTTGACAGACTTTTATACCAGACAGACAAGGGTTTCATTCCAGGCTATTGGTTTCTAACTTTGTGACCTGAGGCAAATTACTTTAACCTATTTAAACTCTAGCTTCTTGATTTGTAAAAGAAGGATTAATAATTTCCTCATTATGTTATTTTGAGGATTACACTATGGTTTCTATACAAATAGCTTATCACAGTACCTGGCAGAGATATGAACTCAATAATTTGTCGTTGTTTTATTTTTACTTTCATTAATCTTTAAGGAATAGCAGTTATTTGGTCAAAGTCACCTAGGTACTATGACATTCATTTTGAACAAGTCTATATAATACATTGAAATGTGTATGTGGAGGTAGTGGTAGAGATTTTCTGATAAATTATGTTGATTCTTCGCTAGAAAAAAGAGAAATGGTTTTCACATACACACACACATAGAGAGAGAGCGGGGGTATTGTCTGCATTTGTATTATCTGTGGTATAGTTGACAGAGCTCTGAATTTAGAGTCCTGAAGCTCTGGGAAGCTACAAGAAAGTTCTCATCTTCAGATTCATCTGTTTTAGGATATAGGATGTAGGTTAGTATTTTCTATGAAAGCGTCTTAGGTGACTTTGATGTCTTACTCTGTCCTTACTTGAGAATCCATGAAATGAAAAGCTGCATTTGAGGAAATCAAAATTTATTGGGGAAACATACCTGGACCATGTGAAAATTAATACATCATGATAAGTGCTGAAACATACATGTAAGTTAATCATGATGGGTGCACAGAGGAGGCTTCACGTGCTTTTGGTTCTGAGGGAAGAATAGGAGGCTAACAGGGGAAGAACAAAAAGGCATTCAAAATCAAAGGAACCACGTTGATCAAGGCATAACCACATGAGAAGTTGTCAAGAGAAAGAAGGTGGACTTCTTGAGTGACATGTAGGATGTCCATTAAGGCTGTGATGTATTTGGAAGCTACTCATGGGTTTATAAGTAAACATTGAGAATAAATTTTTTCTTTCATGATGAATTTAACATAATGGTTTTTTGGTGGGGGGGCACTGAGTATTTATTATGATTGTATTGTTTTTAAATAGATTACTACTAAAGGTCAAAGGTTTTATACACAGAAGGAAAGACAATTAGTAAATGCAATAATAGTGCCTTGTTATGCGCTTCTATTTTCAAGGTTAATTATTTGTTTAATGAAAGTCTTCAGAATCAACCAGAGATGCCATTGCTAGAAATAGTAAGTAAACATGATTAAGTTAGGAATTATGTGACCATTTTTTTTTTTTTTTTTTTTTTTTTGAGACGGAGTCTCACTGTGTCTCCCAGGCTGGAGTGCAGTGGCGCGATCTCGGCTCACTGCAAGCTCCGCCCCCCGGGTTCACGCCATTCTCCCGCCTCAGCCTCCCAAGTAGCTGGGACTACAGGCGCCCGCTACCGCGCCCGGCTAGTTTTTTTTTTTATTTTTAGTAGAGACGGGGTTTCACCATGTTAGCCAGGATAGTCTCGATCTCCTGACCTTGTGATCCACCCGCCTCGGCCTCCCAAAGTGCTGGGATTACAGGCTTGAGCCACCGCGCCCGGCCTATGTGACCATTTTTTTTAACTTTTTGATAACATCTGGTCTCTTCAGATGTTAAAGACTATATCACGTTGCACCTTTAGTTGTATTATTTTCTTTTACTGTTACTATTTACATAGTTCTATCTTCATTTTATGCATGAAGGACTTGAGGTTTAGTGAGGCTAAGTAATTCACCCACACCTAGAAGTGATGGAGAAATGATTTGTATTCAAGATTCTATCTTCCAAAAAGATAACTCTTGAGATTTTATGAGGGATTGGATTGGAAAGACAGGGAATTTGAGGCATATAGATGATTATAGAGGCTGCTGAAATGGTCAGGAAGGAGAAGAAGACAGAGGGAACAGAGAGCACCCATGACAAGAGACTTGGTAAAATGGAATCAACAGCAGGTGGTGACTTGGTGTGGAGAAGGAATGAGATGTCGAAGGAAATTTCTGAGGTCCAGTTGTTTTGTTTATTCCATAGGTTCCCCTACAATAGGGTGCAAAAAGGAATCACACAGTTAGGTGACTATATGATTTGTGTTTGGTGTTGAGTTTTGTAAACCAAGACATTGTTGGCTCTTTTGCTCTAAAGCTCAAATAAAAGATGAGAATAAAGATGTGGATTTGCTGATGATTTGGACTTATTCTTCAGGTGCCCCCTCCAGTGCCTGATGTTTGCTTTGGCACATCAGCTATCATATACAGTAATGATTTTTTCTTTGCTTTCTGGTACCTTATCAGAGAAGTAAAAGTATGCTCATAATTTATGTAATGTGCTATTGTCACTCTAACACATAATCCTATAAAATGTATGCTTGGCCAAATAGTCCAATGACAAAAATCATAATGAGCCTTTCCTGTTCCCATATTTTCTCTACCAGTGTGTTTGTTCTGTGCTGCTAATAATTAAGAATTAAATCTAATCCTATCACTCCCTGGGCTCATTTTGCCAGCTACTGCTCACTAGGATATAAGGTGTGCTGGAGACTCACCTGAGCTTCACCTGATACTTATCTCTCCTGACTGCCAAATTTTGGGTTCTTGTGATATTAGCCATGATGTGAGAGCTAGATATAGCATGCTGATTACCTTTCACTCTGATGTCTTCTGCAGAAACTGCCTCATTGGGAGCCAGGACTTGTGATGATGATCTTACAGAGCAGCAGTTGAGATCAACCTCAGGTAATGGTTCCTATTCCTTCTCAAAATATTTCCCTGTCCTAAATGAGTTGCTTTTGTCATTCTCACAATTGATGTAATAAACATTCTCTGGAACTTCTTTAATTAGATCTGATCATATGGCTTATTCAAATAAAAAGCAAAATCAAATAAATTCAATAATTGGAAGTATATGTAAATTGACTTTATATTTTAGAGCAGTTTTAGGTTCACAGCAAATTGAGAGGAAGGTATAGATTTCCCCAATACCCTCTCCCCTGACACATGTATAGCCTCCTTCATTATCACTGCCTGCCCACCAGAGTGGTACACTTGTTCAGTAATGAATCTGTATTGACACAATGTTATCACTTCTACACCGCAGTTTTCATTAGCAATTACTCTTGGTGTTGTACATTTTATGGGTGTGGACAAAAGCATAAAGACATATATCTACTGTTATAATTATAGAACAGTTTCACTTCCCTATAAATCTTCTGTGCCAGTCTATTCATTGTTTCCACCTTCTTGACCCCTGGAAACCAGTGATCCTTTATAGTCTCTATAGTTTGACTTTTTCCAGAATGTCATATAGTTGGAATCAAACAGTATGTAGTTTTTATAGATTGGCTTCTTTCACTTAGTAATATGCATTTAAGTTTTCTCTATGTCTTTACATGGCTTGATAGCTTATTTCCTTTTAGTGCTGAATAATATATAATCATTGTCTGGATATATTACAGTTCATTTATTCACCTACTGAGAACAACTTGGTTGAATCCAAGTTTTGGCAATTACAAATAAAACTATTATGAGCATCTGTGTCTAGGCTTTTGTGTGGACATAAATTTTCAACTCCCTTTGATAAATGCCAAGGAGTACAATTACTAGATTGTATGATAAGAGCATGTTTAGTTTTGTAAGAAACCACCAAACTGTCTTCCAAAGTGGTTGTACCATTTTACATTCCCACCAGCAATGAATGAGAGTTCCTGTTGTCCCACATTATCACCAGCATTTGATGTTGTCAGTGTTCTGGATTTTGGCCATTCTCATAGGTGTGTAGTTGTATCTCATTGTTGTTTTCATTTGCATTTCCCTGATGATATGTGATGTGGATTTTTTCATTCATGTAATCTTTCATATGCCTATTTGCCATCTGTATATCTTCTTTGGTGAGGTGTCTGTTAAGGTCTTTGGCCGATTTTTTAATTGAGTTGTTTGTTTGCTTGTAAGAGTTGTAAGAGTTCTTTGTATATTTCATATGACAGTCCTTTATCAGATATGTATTTTCCAAATCTTTTCTTCCTGTCTGTGGCTTGTCTCATTATTTTCCCACAGTATCTTTCAAAGAGCAAAAATTTTAATTTTAATGAAGTCCAGCTTATCAATTCTTTCTTTCATAGATCATGCCTTTAGTGTGGTATCTAAAAAGTTATTGCTAACCCCAAAGTCATCCAGATTTTCCCTTATGTTATCTTCTAGGAGCTTTATGGCATTGTGTTTTGCAGTTAGGTCTGTAATCCATTTTGAGTGAATGTTTCTGAAGGATATAAGGTCTGTGCCTGAACTCACTCTTTTTTTTTTTTTTTTTTGTGGATGTTTGTAGCTTCTTAAAGAATAAGTTAAAACTTCTGCTAATAATTTTTCACATCGATATTTATACACTATGAAACTTCACCTAAATTATAGATTTTATACAATGTATATATTAATAAGCTGGATATTATTTTTCACAAGTCAAAAAGCCTAGTCGATGGAGTTATTTTTGGTAATTATTGAATTCATTGGATTTTGTATAGTCATGTCAACATATCCTCTAATCCTTTTGCTTTGGTATATATAATATATATATATATAATTTGTTTAAAAAAGGCATTTACACCTTCTTAGCTGCATTATATTCAGATAATTTAAAAGGAGATTCACTCCTCCTACTACAACACACCTCATTTATTTCAGCTATGTATTTCTGCTATATAAGTATGACCTCAGTTTCCAGATTTATCCAATTGGAATAGTAACATGCTATATAGAACAATAAATGATTATCGAAAGTCCTTTGCATTCACAATGGCATATTGGAATACTTAAAATAAAAACAATTTTGCAAGTGAAAACCTTGCTTCCATATAGTCAGGACATTCCTCATAAAAAATACCAACTTCAAAGCTAAGTTTACCTTTACTTATGCGTGTCTCATCAATACTTTTAAAAATGTTATTTTCCCCTAAAAAGCTAGAGAATATATTTAATTTGAAATAGAATAAACCTACTCTCCCTTCCCTACCTCAAACCAATGAAAAGATTTCATTAATGACTCAACAGTGCTATGGCCAAAATCAAGAGTTATGGCAAAAATTTCAAGCTAAAAGAGATTACTTCCTGTCAACACGTTTCTTTATTGCTTTGTAACAAAGACATCAAAATCTACATTATTACTTCAATCTCTCTGAGAATCTTTAGACTTAGATATTGCCATACCTTCTGGATATTTTCATCTAGATGTTCTGTAGTGAGGCTAAACACAAGAAATTCCAAATTGAACTTCCTTTTCCGCAAAACTATTTGTTCTCTTTTCTCCATCTCAGTGGATGACATCACACCGTAGACTTAGTTGCGCAAATAGTCAAATTAGAAATCATCAGTTTTATTTAAAATATTAGTGAGTATCTTCTATATGCCAGAGACTGCTGAGCAAACATTGTGAATAAAATGCATGAAGTCCCTCACTTTAGATAATATCTCTAAACAAATAAACAAAAAAGTATTTTCAGATTGCAATAAATGTGATAAAGGAAGTTAAAGAGGTGATTTGTTAGAGCAGAGGTTCTCAAAGTGTGGTCTCATTTCAAACAGCATCAGCACGACCTAGGAACTTGTAAGAATGCAAATTACTGGGCCCAACCCAGACCTACTGAATCAGAAACACTAGAGGTGGAATCCAGCAAGCCCCTCAGGTGGTAGTGATTCTGCTAAAATCTGAGGACCTTACTTGTGTGACAGCTCATCAGCTACTTTAGAAGCAGTAGTCAGAGAAGTTCTCTGAGGAAATGACAAGTGATCCAAGTCCTGGTTAATGAAAAGAAGCAAATTATTCAGAGTCTGGGAGAATGTACTTCAGAGTTTGGAAAAATTTGGTCCCATTCCAGGAAGAGAAAGAAAGCTTTCGCATCATGGAGAAAGATGAGGGAGTGAGGAGGAGTGTAGCATAACATGCAGCCAGAAAAGTAGGCAAGGGCTTAATTGTTTCAGCCTAGTAAGGAGTTGTTAAGTTATTCTAAGTGAAATAGTAAGCTATGACAGAGTTCAAGCAGGAGAATGGACTGATTTTATTTAGTTGTGCAGAATATATTATAGGAATACAAGAATAAGTCTTATCTAGTTATAAGACCATAAGGAATATAAGTAAGATATTAAAGGTACTGGCAGGGAAAATGTAAAGTAGATGGATTCAGTATACATTAAGTATCTTGGAAGCAGAAATAGTAGGGTTTACTGATGGATAGGATGCATATGAGTGGGAAAGAGAAGACTAAGGGATGACTCTTGCTTGTGCTGGGTGGTGGCACTGTTAATTGCAATGGTAAAGTTGGGGAAATGGAGTAAGAAGTGTTGAGGAGCATTGAGAGCTCTGATTTTGGCATACTAAATTAGATAGACTTTTTGGACATCCAAGTAGAGTTACAAAATATAAAGCCATGAGTCTGGATGAGATCATCTAGGGAGGTAATGTAGATAGAGAAAGGACTTAGTACTAATAAGTGGAGACACTCAAGTATTTAGTTGTTGTTTAATAGAGGAGGTCCCAGCAAAGGAGAATAAGAAGTAATTCTCAGAGAGGCAGGATGAAAATCACAATTACCTGATGCAATAAAATCCAAAGAGAGGCACAATTTTCCAGAAGAAGGGAGGAGTAACATCAGTTGAGCAAAGAAAGTGAAGTAAGATGCAGAGAAGTAACCATTGAATTTTACAGCATGGGAGTCATTGATGACTTTGAGAGGAGGAATTAACATGAACAGAAACTAGACTGGAGAGGGTTGAATAATAAATGTGATTTAGTAGAGAGAGAAATGCAAAAAGAAAAAAAAAAAAACAAACAAAAACAAGCCAGACTACCAAGACAAAATCACACACCCCTTTTACACGTTATTAAAGGGAAATAGGGGCTGGGGTAGCACATGGACTCTTCCTTTTCTTTCCCAAACTTTGCTTTCTAAACCCAATTCACTGTTCCAACTAACATGTATTGCCTGCCTACTATATTCCAGGCACTGTTCAGCTTCTTCTGGCACAAAGATGGATAAGATAATCACTATTTTCAAAATATGTTTACCTATTACAGCAAGTAGGCAATATACGGATAATTTCCACAAATTAAACTGTGGTGAATGGTTCAACATCAACATACAGGTTGGGAAAAAAAGTATTTATGCAGAAACACTAATGCTAGTTCAGGGTTCAGAGAAGGCTTTTTAGAGAAGAAAACAATAGTACTCAATAGTACTAGTAATAATACAGCTATGATTTTTAATATTTTTTTTTTACTAAGCTTGTGCTCACCAATTTGTATATGTTATTCCATAACAAACCTATGAGATAATTATTATTGACTCCATTTTTATAGATGTTGAAACTGATATTTCCCAAGATGATTTGAAGGAAAAGTAGAATTTACACAGTGAAGAAAAGTTGCTCTAAATAAGATAAGGAATTGTAATGGTACATATAGGAAGGGAGAAAGCGCTACAAAGAGTTGGGCTTCTTGAATGGTGGTTACAAAACATGAGCTGGACCAGGAACATCGGCATTACCTGGAAACTCAACAGAGAAGCAAATTCTCAGGTTCAACTCTAGACCTACTACACTAGAACCTTTCAAGATGGGGTGCAGTAAAAACCCAAGATGGGTGAATCTGACACTCTAAAGTGTAAGAAGACTGTTCCCAAGCACTAAGTGTTATGTAGAATGTGAACAAAGATGAAACTGGAGTGATAGACAAGGACCAGGTATCTTGGACATATTCTCGCTATGTACAGAAGGCTGAGTTATTTCTTCGTAAGTGATAGGACTCACTGAAATATTTTAAGTTGGGAAGTCAGATTTAAGTAGATCATTTGAAGAATAGATTTGAGTGGGGCATGACTGGGCAAGGAGATCATAGAGGAGTCTAGGAAAGAATGCTCACAAGCAAGGTGTCTTGTACAGAGATACTCAATATGTTAATATAAAACTAAGGATGTCTAAGTTACTAAGTTTCCTCTTTATATGAGCACTTCATGGGTTTAAAAAATATGACGTGCTTTCTTAGCAGACTCAGAAGAGAGGGATCCCAAACCCAGTTGCATGTTAAGACAATGGGAACTAAGGGCCAGACACAGTGGCTCATGCCTGTAATTCCAGCACTTTGAAAGGCTGAGTTGGCATATCACTTGAGGCCAGAAGTTTGGAACCAGCCTGGCCAACATGATGAGACCTCATCTCTACTAAAAATACAAAAATTAGCTGGATGTGGTGGTGCATGCCTGTGGTCCCAGTCACTTGGGAGGCTGAGGTGGGAGGATTGCTTGAACCCAGGAGGCAGAAGTTGCAGTGAGCCGAGAGCGTCACTGCACTCCAGCCTGGACGATAAAGTGGAACTCCGAAAGAAAGAGAGAAAGAGAGAGAGAGAGAAGGACAATGGGAAATAACCACAATTGGGTGCTACTTAGATCAAAGGGATACGACTGATGTACATTGCTTAGAAATTGCATAATGAGAAAAGGACAATGGGAAATAACTACAATTGGGTGCTACTTAGATCAAAGGGATACGACTGATGTACATTGCTTAGAAATTGCATAATGTTGTAGGATACATTAATAGCAGTTTTGCAATTGTTTGTTATTGTTCAAATGAAAATACTCTAAGCTAGTCATTCAAAAAAATTTCTTTTAAATATAGCCAATGTGTATATGTAGAGTAACTAAGATCATTTTAGACATGTCAAAAATGCTCGGGAAAGTTTGTTGTAATATATTTCTACAATATAAGACTACAGTATTTTGCCTTCTTTCTATTATTTTGAAACATGTAAAAATGAAAATGTATTATCATTTGTCTGAAAATTGGGATGTGGGACGTTCAAATGGACCTTGATATACATGGTAAGTTTAAGTATAAACATATAGTAAAGATTAATATAGAAATATTGTCTTTTCTGTATTTCGTGAGGCAAAAGAATAAAATGCATGTGACATATACATATGCTGTATACATGTATACTTATGTTGAATACAACAGTGTCATGAAATGATTTAATACTTTCACTATTACTGCATGTAATATATTAGTGAAGAGATTTATTGGTGTAATATATTAGTGAAGAGATTTATTTATGAAAACCGCTTTGGCATCTTTATTTTGGAATTTTATGTAGTATATTTTCCTCAGTTCTACAGTATCTATTTAATACATTTAGTGTTATATATGTGTGTGTGTGTGTGTGTATATATATATATTTCCCTTACATTTCATAATATTTTACAACTGAGAATATGTGGTGGTTGAAAGTTAGAATGTAACCACTCCTTCCCTTAACCCAAGTTCTAACCTACAGGGTTTCCAGAGAAAGTAGTTTCTCCACATTCATACTCTTGACTCTAAAGTCTATTTATACAATGAATGTCAAATTTATTTCTGAAACCCTCTTTGAGAATAAAAGTGCCCTTTTATTCTGACTTATATGAAACTTTATGGTGTGTATAAGTTACCTTTTGATTATGTTTTTGCATGATTAAAAATTTGCAAAGTTCTTATGGCTCCAAAGAGCCTACCTGTAATAAACAGCTTTCCCCTTCTAAACCACAAAACAGGTCTGAATTGCTTGGGCATTAGAGCTAATTGCCTGCCTACTTCAAAGGAAGAACCTGAAAAGAGAGAGGGGAAAAAAGTCACAGAAGCAGAGGCATAGCAGGCAAATCCACCTCTAAAGGTTATGAGTTGTGGCTTGGAGGAGCCGGGCAAAGTTATGGCCTCAGAACTGCTGTTTGCGATTAAGTTGATGGGGAGCGTCTATCCCACAATCTTTCCCTGCTGCTGACACAGAGTCTTTGTTCACATTCAGATTTCTCAAACTGTTGCCAGGGTCAGGCTGAGGTCAGACACCACAGTGATGTATAGAAGAACATGTCTGGGAATTTCTCTCACACTTAAAACACATACCAGAAAATGAAGAAGAGGACCCTGCAAAATCTGTCTGATGAGACCCAGATTATATACTGTAGCTTTTCTTTTAGTGCCTTCATAATTTTCTTTTTCTTCTCCTGACACACAATGTTTTATTAATGTGAGTTGCGATAGCCCTTACAATTTTATGTCCCCTCAAGATAAGGACACTCAGTAGCACGCTGACACTTTATTTTCCAGCCCTGGGGGAAAGGCCCAGTAAATCTACTCCAAGAATTCTTGCATCCTTTCCCCAGGATGAGTTGAAAAGTAATTGCCACAAGCCGTCATAGGTCGCGAACTAGAGATCATGTCACGTGTGTGAACTTGGGAGGGACACACACAGCCCAATCCAGTTGATCTCAGCCCTCCAGCCTCCCAAATCCAGCTCAGCCACCAGCATTTTACCTACCAGCATGGCCTGGTGCTGGGAGGAGGGAGCTCGTGTTTGATCAGTAATTATCACTGACGGGTGAAAGCAGGCTAGCGCCAGAAGAGGTGTTGTTTCTTTCTCTTCTTGAAGTTAAATTTCTGAGTGTATTTGCCTGAAAGGGAAGCTTCCCTCAAACCCTCAGATGACTGACCCCCTAAACAAGGGCCATCCCTCTGCTTTTGTACAGAGGCAAAGGGCAAAAATGGAATAAATGGATTTGTATGGTGCCTTTGAGGACTCACAGTTGAAACAAACTCTTATTTTGAATGTATTTAATGTCCTTGTTTTCTCTTTAGCTTTTTAGAGTTTCCTATTGCGCCTAGAACTGTCCCCTTCTGTTGTTGTCCTGCTCACACAGTTGTAGAGCATGGCTGGCAAGTGAGGCACTAAATAGAATTTTTTTTTTTTTTTTTTTTTTTTTTTTGGTTGTGGTGCTCAGCTGCTACATATGACAGTGGATATTTCATTCTGCTGTCAGAATGTTATTAATAAAACATGGGGTGTGGAAAGGGCCACGATTTCCCCTTTCAATCACTATAGCATTTGCAATGAAAATTTTATTCAGTGTGTAATTTTCAGTTAATGCTTGACACTTAAAATGTCCATAGCAGCGTTTTGTATGGTTATTGAAGGGTTAATTGTATCATGTTCTCTGCATAAAAGCTCTGCTTATCAAAAGCAAATAGAAGAGTGTATGCAAATGTGTGTCGGTGACCTTTTGCCTTTCCAGGGTTAATTTATATGGTCATTAAAGATTTTATGAAATTGAGCAGCCCAGTGCTTCAAATCCCATTTTAGCTTCTTCTCCTAATTTATGTAATTCCTACCTGAACAGGGGAATATGATTTTTATTTTTTGTGCTGCAATGAAAACAGCATGCCATGCTGTGGGGAGTTGCGAGCCTGGTTATCTGGCATTACTCAGATTGCTAAAAATTCATTAAAATGTGACATCAGCACAGTGAGAGACAAATGATCGCAGGATGAAAGAGAACAGTGGGCCTTTCACGGATTAGTGCTACACAACCCCAGCATAGAGGCTAACTGCATAAACAGATTAATCCACCAGCAGTGGCATAGCTAAGATTTACAGAATAATTAAATAGGGTTGAGTTACTATGAGGATTTCCATGTAATCTAGCTGGTGTGAACCCGTGAATGAGGTGTGGGGTGATGCAGTTGTCATAGAAGTATACCTTGTTATATCCTAAGCCCAGTATAGCTCCCCCTACAGAAAAAAAAAAAAAAAAAAAAAAAATCCCCAGTGTAACTGAAGTTTTGAGATCTTACTCTCACAAAATTCCAAAGAATTCCTTTGGGGCCTGGGGTCTGAAAGCAGGAGTAACACCTGTCTTATATTTAACCCGTTGTTATATTGTTTAAGATTTTTTCTAAAAATCTGTTTTTTTTTTTTTTTTTTTCCTGACACCTATCCCAGTCCATGGAGCAGTGGGTTTATGTTGTTACAAGGTTCTACTATTGAAATCACAGAATTGCTTTATACCCATTTCTAAAATATGTTTCAGTGTAAACTGTACTAAAAAGAATTTATTTTAATTTAGTATAGACCCATCTTCTCAATGGATACAAAAGAAGATCCTTTAGATAAAAAATTTGCATTTTTGATCAGCATAGACTTTTGCATAAATTTGTGTTCTCATTTGAGTATGAATACCTGTAGATGATTCATAAATAACAAAGTTTTCAAGTGGTCACCTAGTTTATTTCAGCGTGAATTTTTGGGAGGTTTTCAGTTCTACTGATTGGTCTGCCTTTCTTAACAGAAGAACAAAGTGAGGAGGCAGAAGGAGCTATTAAGCCTACAGCAGTGGCCGAGGATGACGAAAAAGACACAAGTGAGAGAGACAATGGTGAAGGCAAAAACTCTAATAAAGACTCTGGTAAGATGCAAGAATCTTTCACCTTGGCATTTCCCTACACCCATTGCCTGCCATCAACTCTTCCCTCACCATCCCCCCACCCCACAAAACTTATTAAAAGCTTTTAGTCATTTTAAACTGTCTGAACATTCCCACTACTATTCATTGCATGTGCATTTTGCATGTGATTTCTATCAGTAGCCTCCCATTGACCTATTTTTAATCATAACCATCTGACAGAATAGATGTGGATAAGTTGAAGAATATTACAGGACGACCAGTGAGATTATTTTTTAATCAAATCAGTTTGTGTGCTTGTAATTTTTTAAGCGCCTTTCATTAATCTTAGCTATACTTGTGATTCCTCTGATGGCATATTAATTTTTCATAAGCATAGGATTAGATATCACTTGAATTTTGTCATTCAGTCACATGTATTCGCCCACCAAACCATGTAACCCTAAAAATAAATGCTAGTTTTCCTTGCTTTTTTACAACTTACACTCAGGAATTTGCCCTTTTTTAGGGCATCTATTTGAGGTATTTCAAACAAAATCCAGTGAAAAAGTTTACAGATGATTCAGCCTAAGAAAGAGGAAATATCATTGAAAAGGGATTAGGTGCTGGGTAATTTTGATCTTCTAGAATAGACAAATCCCAGTAATGAAAGCTACTGTCTTTGAAAACAAACCTTCGTGTCATGACATTTACTTGTGCACAAACAAACCCTAGGCCAGCATCTGGTGTGGATACCTAAGGCTTTTACTGTGTTTGATTTGGCAAATATATGACTTCATCCATGCTTTGTATGTATGAGATGGAAATCTATGGTTGCAATGAATATTACATTGGCTACTTTTGCTGCACGCTATACCTAGTTTTATTATGTTGGACTCATTGAAGCAGAAGAAGTGCTGAAACGGGTTCAAGCCTATTAGTTTCAGGTAGTCATCTATCTTTTCCTTGAATTCCAGTGACAGCCGCATATAAAGGAGCTTGTATTCACTATGAAGACATTGGGTTGCGCAAAAAATATCATTTTTACATGCAAGTTTATTTAAACCTGAATCATCCCACATTTGTAATTCAGTCCTTGCATATCTAAGTTTTGCATTCCCTTTAAAAATTATCTGAAGGGCCTCTCTGCTCCCCTCCCCACACTATTCAGTACTAAATTTCTTTCAGGAGGCCAGTGAGAAAAGCGTCACTGAGATTTGCTCCTAGGATATAGTGTCTAACATATGATTCTGATTTGACTTAAACAAAGAAGATCTAAGGTTGGTATTAAGCCACAAGCAATGTAAAAAGAAGCCTTAGCTGTATATTAGTAAGCTGGCTCCTGAAGTTACTGAGGAGGAATTAGAAGTACCTAGTGATAAGTTAATGTGAAAGACGGTACCGTCTAAACTTTATTTGAAAAAGATTGGAAATAGCAAGGCGGTTTTTCCCCTTTCTGTGATGGACCTTATCAAATTAGCTGCTTGCCTGGTTCAGAGAGGGCAAAGTTCTGTCTGCGTTCAGTGGTATCTTTCACATAGTAGTACCAAAACAGGTTGCAGAATATATCCTTCTCATTCTTCAGAAGAATGTGTAACAGAGATATCAGATTTGTGTTAATTCAATGCCCGTGTAATACTGAAGTATATGACATTATGCCAGGTCTTAAATGTCTAATATCTAGTACCTTGTAAAGGATGGATTCTGGGAATCTCTAGAAAAATTGATCTAATTTTACCATTGAGGAAAGAATCTGGCTTGGAACATAGCACAGATGCCAAGGCTCTGTCTTTACCAGTGCCACTTACTGCTCCGCAAAAGTAGTGGGCTCAATCACTCCCTAATGGGCTGATGAATTATTGTTCTTCCTTAGGCACCTAATTGTACCATCCAGACAGGACTTGGGCATTTGAGAGGATACAGACAATTGTATAATGGTAGTTATTTAAAACAAATTTTATCCCCATAGAAATGCCTTCCTGGTTTTATCTGTAAGGATAAAAAATAAGCTCTAAGCAAGGACCAACTAAAAGCAGTTGCTGAAATGCTAATATTTAGCTTTAAAACCTTCCAGCCTTCAAGACAGCTCTTGTGGTTGACAACTAACATGAACATTTAACAAAGTTTTCTGCCTTCTAAATTGAATGCTTTTAGGTTTAAAAAATTATTACATGGATTTTCTTTCATATGTATTTCTAATGATTAAATAACCACTTATATTTATTGTTTTTCTTTATATGTATCATAAACGTAAACAAAAAATACTAGCAAGCTTACAAATTAATCACTATCTTCGTATGTTAGATGGGAAGGTAGTTTGAGCCAACTTTAACAGAATTTTTTAGACAGGAAGGAATTAACATATGTTAGGAAGGCTATGTTTGTGTAAGCTGTTGTGCTATGTTGCTGACATTAATCTGCAGGAGTAGAGCTTTCAAAATGAGACGTGGCAATATGCAAGTTATATTTGTTGAATATTCATTCATAATAGAAAAGCCTTCTAATGGTTCATTTATATTGTCATTTAAATCTAGTGCCACTTTAGATTAATTATAATCCAAATTATAGCTCTGTGCAGTACAAGAATTAATACAGAGTTTATCCAGATTAATACATTTGCATTGAAAATGTAATATGTCTCTGCCTTGGCTAAGGGGACCACTTTTTAATAAGGGAGTAAACATGAGGAAGGATGGAAATTAACCTTCATTATTGCAATTAAAATTATCCTTTCATTCTAGTCTCATTAGAAAGAATACTGTACTGGTAATTATAATTTATAATTATTTGGAGTTGAATAACATCTTCTGTTATATCCAAGTTTTATAGCATTCAAACTTTATTAAAAACATTGACTCATTAATATAACTCAATACTTAGTTTTTTTTTTTTTAAGATTTGCTTTGAGTACATGTGCATTATTGGATTTTTCTTACTTGTTATGAGTATAAACCATTTTAGAGCCTTCTGTATTTTAGGGATTGAAAATTATTAAGAAGGCGGCATCTGCATTGAAATGAATTATGTCATTTTTTATATTAGCAATCTCATGCAAGTTAAATAATCCCATAACTGACAGGTAATCATTTTTTTTTCATCTATTTGGCAGTGCTTATTTGTAATTATACTTCATTTTTTAGTTAAAATGAATGAAAATGACATTGTTTTTTGAGAATATTGTGTTGTCCTCAATAACACAAAATAAATTAGGATCCTATTTAAAATTTTTTTCTGATCTAGGGTAACCAACAGGGTTTATTTCAAATAAAGTTGCAGGCATAAACTATAAGCAATCATAAAACTTAAAACCTTCCTCAAATTAATTGACCCTTATTTAATAGGCATTTCCAGGATAACACAACTTAGAAAAAAGACTCCAGAGTTGATTTTCTATAATTTACCAGGGATGCCATAATATGAAACCTAAGATAGTATCCCTTTGAGTTAGAAAGGCATACATGCATAGAATGTAACATCCTTCGTCTTTACATAAATAATCCTGATGACTTGCCTCATCCTCCAGAATCTGTTTTTGTCATGTTACCACATCTCGATATTCTCTACTTTCTCTTACTATCAGTGCCATGCATTTTTGAGGTACCTAGCTAATGTTAGATGTTCTAGCTTTCATTTATAACTTCTTTGTAATTTCAAATAAAATGGTCTTTAGGAGGCTCCTGGCTTATATTAAGATTATGGTTTAAGTTAATTAGCCAGAAAAATTTTGAGGCTGACACATACTGTGTTGAGTACTACAGCCAACAGTTGTTGCAACGGCCATGTGATAGTGACCCTAAAACTTAACTCTTACTGTTTTGATACAGCACAGAACATCACTAAATTCAAAAGCAATTATATTTTTGATGAATATTAATAAGCATAAAAGTAAATAAATAATTCTTAATATACATGGTATCAATTATACATTATGCACACTAGTGTGTAGGCTTAGTAAAATATTCCAGATCTTGAAATCAATACATTTTTTGATCTCTGACAGTCTCAATATGAGAATAAAATACACATTATATATGCTTATGGAAATGAGTTCATAGCTATACATTTAATAGATTTAGAAGTTTCTGAAATATTTATTCTATTTCTGATGATCCAAAGGGTCTGCAAGCAACAAAGTCATGGAAATTCTCTTTTAACTTGTGTGTGACAGTTTTTGATAGCACAGAGACCCAGATCAACTTATCGTTCATGTCCAATTCCACCATGTACGCAAAAGAATGATAAGGGGATATGACAGAGTATTATTCTCCTAAGGAAACATATTCTTACTTATTAGTGTGGGAACTTTTAAAGAAACATCTCACAGGAGAAGGCAATTGATAGACATTGGTTGATTTAAATGGCAATAATTTTATACAACTTAGTTTGACACTTTAAGCAGTAAGTTTTATTTCAAAATATATCATAGCTTTCTTAAATGTTTGTTTTTTAACACTTTTAAAACAGTATTCCAAAGCATATTCAGCTTTGAGAAAGCAACATTTTTTTTATTTCAGAGTTAATTATGACAAGAAAATAGGAATTATGACTTTCCTATTTTGATGTATCTTTTGATATCAAATACTTGGGCATTTTTTAATCAATGTAATGAAGCTTTTCAGTCTTTCTTGGATTTAAGTTCATTCAAATTCAAATATCATAAATTATTTTTTCAAATATTTAGAAATAACCTAAATGTCTCCAACACATATATATATATATGTAGACAAATGTACCAACTCAAATAAATTCTAGTGCTTGTAAATCTAGAAATCAGTATTAGTGTAATCTGATGAAAACTTTGCATTAATTCTCTGTCTACTATGAACCACAAGAGAATAAAATTATTGTCATGATGTCATTTAAATTATATTTTAATTTTAGTCTGCATGGAATCACTCTTGCTTTTATATTTCTTTCTGAATTTGAAATTTCTGAAATTATTTATAAGGTATAAAACATGCATCTCTCTTCACAGTTGAAATAGAATGTATTTTCTTTTGTTTATGTTTACTTTGTTTCCATAACATCCTTGACCTTATTTTTAAATTAAAACTGGGTTATTTTGCAATAAGGTGCAATTTGTTCATTTATATGAACCGTATGTGGATTGAAAAAAAATCAAGATAAATCTTCATGCACAGCATACAATCAGATTACGCCTGGACTATATATTTACGCGGGGTCTGATAGCAATCAATGGTTTAGCTTCATTGCATTTCAAGATGTATTTGCACCCAGTTGTCCAGTGATAGTGTCCTCACCCTGGAAATAATTTAGTTGCAAATTGACTGGAAGATGGTGAAAATTGAAAGTTAAAATTAGAAATACTCATAATAAACAGCAGAAAAAAGGTCAGATGATGCCATGCTATGATGAGATTGGAATGGCTGGTAAATGAGGTTTTGTGTTTGTCGTGAGATGTATGTGACATGCCTACTCAATGTCGCTGTAATATCTAGCCTTGCAGAGGAGATTATTGGGCAAATTGATGCTGGAAAGAATTTTCTGTTAGACTGGGAAATTAGAATTGCACTCTTTTCTTTGATGTGTATGAGGCTCCTACATATTACACTGCTGGTCTAGGCAAAATTTGAAATCATTTTTAACACAAATATTTGGATTAACCTCATAAAACCATTGTCTTCTTGAGATTTGTACTAAATGTTATATGTACAGCCAACTGCTGAAATATCTACAGCAAAGAGTAAAGCACTAATAGCAGCAGCAGATATATGTGATTAATTTTACAATCCTTTCCATTTTTAAATCCATTCATGACATAAAATTATTATTATTTGAATTTCTGAATTATAGTCAGTCAACCCTTCTCAGAATGCTGAAATATTTTAAGCGTTAAAGAATTTCAGAAAAGAGATAGGTAATTAAATATTAGTGGAAATAATGACTTTTTAAGTTAGTATTTGTGAAAGGGAGTAGATTTGCTTTAATGTGGTAAAGGCATTCTGAGACACCAGAGAGCATGTGTTATTGATGAATCTTTCAAGGCCACCTAGGGTTATCTAAACATGAAACAGGAGTACATTTTAAAATACATTTATAAAGTCCACTTAGTCAGTGGACAAAAAGAAGTGTTCTTATTGCCTTTTGAGATTAACATTATTTAAAACTGCTTATAGGTTCTTTTTGTGATTCAGTGTGTTTAGAATCACAACTGTTTGAAAAACATAATTCTTCTCATTTTGAAATTGTGTTTTTAAATTGAGTTGTTCTATTCTTTTTTGGAATCAGGGATAATCATACCAGAGAAGGATCTAAAAGTTAGTGTGGCAGGGAGTACCCAGCCACTCCTGCTGGCAAAAGAAGAGGATGTTGCAACAAAAAGGTCAAAACCTACAGAGGACAATAAATTCTGTCATGAACAGGTAAATACTTTTTTCTCCTTTATTGTGTAAATCTTTATTTTTTATTTATTGCTCCTGATAGTTTTAAAGCCCCAAATGATTCCATGCTGTTGAAATGTATGTAGACATTGCAGTTGGCAATATGATTAACTCATGGTATTACTTCTGATGTTCTAAAGTCATCAGAATACATTAACTATGTTCAAATAGCTAGAGGAGAAGATTTGAAGTGGTCTCAGTACAAGAAATAATGAATGTCTGAGGTGATGGATATCCCAGTTACCCTTATTTGATTATTACACATTGTAAGCATGTATCAAAATATCACATGTACCCCCAAAATGCAACTACTATGTATCAAATGAGAACTGCATTAACTAATAGTGGCCATGTTTATTCAATATTTTCCAGTTCTATCAATGTCCTTATTGTAACTACAATAGTAGGGACCAAAGTCGTATCCAGATGCATGTCCTATCACAGCACTCGGTGCAGCCGGTCATCTGCTGTCCTCTCTGCCAGGACGTCCTCAGCAACAAAATGCATCTCCAACTGCATCTGACACATTTGCACAGTGTGTCTCCAGATTGTGTTGAGAAGCTGCTTATGACAGTAAGGATACCAAATATTGATGCATGTATGACAAAATCTGTGTTAAGAATGTCAATATAAAATCTGTAATTATTGGTTTATATTATATTGTTTATATTATATTGTATTTCTTCAGAGCTACTTACAGCTCTATTATTGCTCATGTTATAGTAATCACACTCAAGGCCCATATGTGACCTCTTTTGCTTGGAAAAAATATAGAACAAGGCATCGCTTAGTAAAGAACATTATTTTGCAGTCTTCTTTTTATATCTATAATGTTCATCAAATAACCCCAGTGGGCACCTTGCATTTCAAACTTGCTTCATTATCATTATAAGAAAAAAACCCTACAGAAACCTGTAAGCCATAATAATAATAATAATAATAATAATACATTGCCACAGCATTGATCTAAAGTTTGAAGGTGTGGCATTGATCTGTAACATCCACAAAACATCCCTGCTTTGGTTAAGAAAAAAAAAATTTAAGTGGGATATGCTACCAGCAAAAGAGAGATGTGATGGAATTTGTGATTTCTGGGGTACATTTGACATAAACCCCTTTGGTTTTCAAAGGTGCCTGTCCCTGATGTGATGATGCCAAACAGTATGCTACTGCCAGCAGCTGCCTCTGAGAAATCAGAGCGGGACATGCCTGCAGCCATGACAGCTGAGGCGTCTGGGAAATATTCAGGTATGCCATCTTATCATCAAGACTTGTGGACAACACAAAGCTTAGGGGCTTTGCATTTGTGGTAGTGCCCAAAGATTATTACTATCAAAAGATTTTTGTAAAGCATGGGCGAAAAATGTATGCCATTTCAAAGAGCCATATTTTCCAAGGCATATTTTATGTCTGGTTATCTGTAAGTGACCTCAGGGTCAGACACCCAAGAAACTTCTGTGTGATCTAATTCATGAACACCAAGGGATGGCCCTTAGTATCACACTAATTGCAGCAAGCTGTAATGACCTTTGACTTGCTTCCCTTTTCTGTAATTTCTTGAGGCCAGAGGTGATTTCTTGTTTGCCTTTATATTCCCAGTACCCAGTCCAGTGCTTGCCACATAGTAGTTGCTCAGTAAACATTTCTTTAAAGAATTAGTTAAGCAGAAGCCTTTAGAGGCCCCTATTTATAATATTAATTAATATTTAAGGAGTAGATTTTCTTATTGTAAGAGAGATGTTTGTGCTTTTTCCTAATAGGTGAAAGTCCAATGGATGACAAAAGCATGGCAGGTCTTGAGGATTCAAAGGCTAATGTGGAAGTAAAGAATGAGGAGCAGAAACCAACTAAAGAACCCTCAGAAGTCTCAGAATGGAATAAAAATAGCAGTAAGGATGTGAAAATCCCGGACACACTGCAAGATCAATTAAATGAACAGCAAAAAAGGCAACCGCTCTCTGTTTCTGACCGCCATGTCTATAAGTATCGCTGTAACCATTGTAGCTTGGCTTTCAAAACTATGCAGAAGCTTCAGATACATTCCCAGTATCATGCAATTCGGGCTGCGACAATGTGTAACCTCTGCCAGCGCAGTTTTCGTACATTCCAGGCTTTAAAAAAACACTTGGAAGCAGGCCACCCTGAACTGAGTGAAGCCGAACTTCAACAGCTGTATGCCTCCTTGCCCGTGAATGGAGAACTGTGGGCAGAGAGTGAAACTATGGCCCAGGATGACCATGGCCTAGAGCAGGAAATGGAGAGAGAGTACGAGGTGGACCACGAAGGGAAAGCAAGTCCTGTAGGAAGTGATAGTAGCTCTATTCCAGACGACATGGGCTCTGAACCAAAGCGGACCTTACCTTTTAGAAAAGGGCCCAATTTTACGATGGAAAAATTCCTCGATCCATCTCGTCCATATAAATGTACAGTGTGTAAAGAGTCGTTCACCCAAAAGAACATTCTCTTGGTCCACTATAATTCAGTTTCTCACTTGCATAAGCTGAAAAAAGTTTTGCAGGAAGCCTCCAGTCCTGTTCCACAAGAAACCAACAGCAACACAGATAACAAACCCTACAAGTGCACCATCTGCAATGTTGCATACAGCCAAAGCTCAACACTGGAAATCCACATGAGGTCTGTGCTCCATCAGACAAAGGCTAGGGCTGCAAAGCTGGAGCCTGGTGGTCATGTGGCTGGTGGGCACAGCATTGCAGCAAATGTTAACAGCCCTGGCCAAGGGATGTTAGATTCCATGAGTTTAGCAGCTGTAAACAGCAAAGATACCCATTTAGATGCCAAAGAATTAAATAAAAAGCAAACTCCTGAATTAATCTCTGCTCAACCTACACATCACCCACCACAGTCACCAGCACAAATTCAGATGCAACTACAGCACGAATTACAACAGCAAGCCGCATTCTTTCAGCCTCAGTTTCTAAACCCAGCCTTTTTGCCTCATTTTCCTATGACCCCAGAAGCACTGCTGCAGTTTCAGCAGCCTCAGTTTCTCTTTCCATTTTACATACCTGGGACGGAGTTTAGCTTGGGGCCAGATTTGGGCTTGCCAGGCTCTGCCACATTTGGGATGCCTGGCATGACAGGAATGGCTGGCTCCTTGCTTGAAGACCTAAAGCAGCAGATTCAAACCCAACATCACGTTGGCCAAACTCAACTCCAGATACTACAGCAACAAGCACAACAATACCAAACCTCACAGCCCCAGCTGCAGCCTCAAAAACAGCAGCAGCAGCCGCCACCCCCACAGCAGCAGCAGCAACAGCAGGCAAGCAAATTACTGAAACAAGAGCAAAGTAACATAGTGAGTGCAGACTGCCAAATCATGAAGGATGCGCCGTCTTACAAGGAGGCAGAAGATATTTCTGAAAAGCCAGAAAAACCAAAGCAGGAATTTGTAAGTGAAGGTGAAGGACTCAAAGAAGGCAAAGACACAAAGAAGCAAAAATCCTTGGAACCATCCATCCCACCACCCCGAATAGCTTCAGGGGCCAGAGGAAATGCTGCCAAAGCGTTATTGGAAAACTTTGGTTTTGAACTGGTCATTCAGTATAACGAAAACAGGCAGAAGGTACAGAAGAAGGGCAAAAGTGGTGAAGGCGAAAACACTGACAAACTAGAATGCGGAACATGTGGTAAATTGTTTTCCAATGTTCTTATTTTAAAGAGTCACCAAGAACATGTACATGGGCAATTTTTTCCATATGGAGCGCTAGAAAAATTTGCTCGTCAATACAGGGAGGCCTATGACAAGCTTTATCCAATTTCTCCATCTTCTCCAGAAACGCCGCCCCCGCCACCTCCTCCTCCTCCCTTGCCTCCGGCTCCTCCACAGCCTTCTTCTATGGGTCCTGTAAAGATCCCCAACACAGTTTCTACTCCTCTACAAGCCCCACCACCCACTCCTCCCCCGCCACCACCACCACCACCTCCTCCTCCTCCTCCCCCACCTCCTCCACCTTCTGCTCCTCCGCAGGTCCAACTGCCGGTTTCTCTGGACCTGCCACTCTTTCCTTCCATTATGATGCAACCTGTGCAACACCCTGCACTTCCTCCCCAGCTTGCCCTGCAGCTGCCACAGATGGACGCACTATCTGCAGACCTCACCCAACTTTGCCAGCAGCAACTCGGATTAGATCCCAACTTTTTAAGACATTCGCAGTTCAAACGCCCACGGACAAGAATTACAGATGATCAGCTAAAAATCCTGAGGGCTTATTTTGACATCAATAATTCTCCAAGTGAAGAACAGATCCAGGAAATGGCAGAGAAATCTGGCCTCTCCCAAAAAGTTATCAAACACTGGTTTCGAAATACACTTTTTAAGGAACGACAGAGAAATAAAGATTCGCCATACAACTTCAGTAACCCTCCTATAACGGTCTTAGAAGACATCAGAATTGATCCACAGCCCACCTCTTTAGAACATTATAAATCTGATGCATCATTCAGCAAAAGGTCTTCTAGAACGAGATTTACTGACTACCAACTTAGGGTTCTGCAAGACTTTTTTGACACAAACGCTTACCCAAAAGATGATGAAATAGAACAACTCTCCACTGTTCTCAATCTGCCTACCCGGGTTATTGTTGTATGGTTCCAGAATGCTCGTCAGAAAGCACGAAAGAGTTATGAGAATCAAGCAGAAACAAAAGATAATGAAAAAAGAGAACTCACTAATGAACGGTACATTCGAACAAGCAACATGCAGTACCAGTGTAAAAAGTGCAATGTGGTTTTCCCCAGGATCTTTGACTTGATTACGCATCAGAAAAAGCAGTGTTACAAGGATGAAGATGATGATGCCCAGGATGAAAGCCAAACAGAAGACTCCATGGATGCCACCGATCAAGTGGTGTACAAGCATTGCACAGTGTCTGGCCAAACGGATGTAGCCAAAAACACTGCTGCCCCTGCAGCAAGTTCTGGCTCTGGGACCAGCACCCCCCTGATTCCATCACCCAAACCAGAACCTGAGAAGACCTCTCCCAAACCTGAATATCCCGCAGAAAAGCCAAAGCAGAGTGACCCCTCTCCCCCATCTCAAGGCACCAAACCAACACTGCCATTAGCATCCACTTCCTCAGACCCACCGCAGGCATCCACAGCCCAGCCACAGCCACAGCCACAGCCACCAAAACAACCCCAACTTATCGGAAGACCTCCCTCAGCCTCTCAAACACCGGTCCCTTCCAGTCCACTACAAATTTCCATGACGTCTCTCCAGAACAGTCTACCTCCACAGTTACTACAATACCAATGTGATCAGTGTACAGTTGCCTTCCCAACTCTGGAACTCTGGCAGGAACACCAGCACATGCACTTCCTTGCTGCTCAAAACCAATTCCTTCACTCTCCATTCTTGGAAAGGCCCATGGACATGCCCTACATGATATTCGACCCCAACAATCCGCTGATGACTGGACAACTGCTGGGCAGTTCCCTCACTCAAATGCCACCTCAAGCCAGTTCCTCCCACACCACAGCCCCCACAACCGTTGCTGCTTCCCTAAAAAGGAAACTGGACGATAAAGAAGATAATAATTGCAGTGAAAAAGAAGGAGGGAATAGTGGTGAAGATCAACACCGAGATAAACGCTTGAGAACCACGATCACGCCGGAACAGCTGGAAATACTCTATGAAAAATACTTGCTGGATTCCAATCCTACCAGAAAAATGCTTGATCATATTGCACGCGAAGTAGGGCTGAAAAAAAGGGTCGTGCAAGTCTGGTTCCAGAATACACGAGCGCGGGAGAGGAAAGGCCAGTTCCGGGCGGTGGGTCCAGCACAGTCTCATAAACGGTGTCCGTTTTGCCGAGCCCTGTTTAAAGCAAAGTCGGCCTTAGAAAGCCACATTCGCTCTCGGCACTGGAATGAAGGAAAGCAGGCAGGTTACAGCTTGCCACCAAGCCCTTTAATATCCACCGAAGATGGGGGAGAAAGCCCACAGAAATACATTTATTTTGATTACCCATCTTTGCCATTAACTAAAATTGATCTATCAAGTGAGAATGAATTGGCTTCTACAGTGTCAACACCTGTTAGTAAAACAGCAGAGCTGTCGCCGAAGAATCTTTTAAGCCCTTCTTCTTTTAAAGCAGAGTGTTCTGAGGATGTAGAGAATTTAAATGCCCCTCCTGCTGAGGCTGGGTATGATCAAAATAAAACCGATTTTGATGAGACTTCATCGATTAATACGGCAATCAGTGACGCCACCACCGGAGACGAGGGAAACACTGAAATGGAAAGCACCACAGGAAGTTCCGGAGATGCGAAACCGGCTTTGTCTCCCAAAGAGCCAAAAACTCTGGATACTCTGCCAAAACCCGCAACCACACCTACCACGGAGGTCTGCGATGACAAATTTCTCTTTTCTCTCACAAGCCCATCCATCCATTTCAATGACAAAGATGGCGACCACGACCAAAGTTTTTACATCACAGATGACCCGGATGACAACGCCGACCGCAGCGAAACGTCCAGCATAGCGGACCCGAGCTCCCCAAATCCATTCGGATCCACCAATCCCTTTAAATCCAAAAGTAATGATCGGCCGGGTCACAAGCGTTTTCGAACGCAAATGAGCAATCTTCAGCTCAAGGTTCTCAAGGCTTGCTTTAGCGACTACCGAACTCCAACCATGCAAGAATGTGAAATGCTAGGGAATGAAATTGGTCTGCCCAAACGCGTGGTCCAGGTGTGGTTCCAAAATGCAAGGGCAAAGGAAAAGAAATTTAAAATTAACATAGGGAAGCCTTTCATGATCAATCAAAGTGGAACGGAAGGCACCAAACCAGAGTGTACCCTCTGCGGGGTGAAGTACTCTGCCCGCTTGTCCATCAGAGATCACATTTTCTCCAAACAGCACATTTCAAAAGTGAGGGAGACCGTTGGCAGTCAGCTCGATCGGGAGAAAGATTACTTGGCTCCGACCACGGTTCGGCAGCTGATGGCACAGCAAGAACTTGATCGTATAAAGAAAGCTTCAGACGTGCTGGGCTTGACGGTACAGCAGCCAGGCATGATGGACAGCAGTTCTCTCCACGGCATCAGCCTGCCAGCAACCTACCCCGGACTTCCCGGCCTTCCTCCAGTCCTTCTCCCCGGAATGAACGGTCCATCCTCCTTACCGGGATTTCCACAAAATTCAAACAGTAAGTCATTTAAAGGAGAGTCAGTCTAGTTCATTAAGTAGCATCAGGTAGACAATCACATGTAACCAAGACCGGGGTGCCTTTGGATTTATTTTAATTTCAGCTAGTGAAACCAATACATTATTTAAAGTAATATTATATGGGCTATAGCTAATTACCATGAAGTAGGTCAACCTGAAACACACACACACAAAATAAAGACTAGGTAGATCATAGCAGATTCTCAGATATATATTATTTGTATTATTACATCTCTATGTCATAGAAATATTATATTTATATACTAATTTCAATCTTGATTTCAGATGGCCTTCCAGGACAAACATGTGGCTTAGTATTTGGTACACATATTTTAAAAAATGAAACATTAATTAATACATTTATTGGTATCTTAATTTATGGTCTTTCCAAGGGATGGGGCGGTGGTGTTTTTGATTGTCCCCCACGCTGCCACCCTGTGACACCCAGAGTTCAAAAGTTGAGTCCTTCAGCCACAGGTATTCACCCACATGGTTCCTAGCAGATTAATAGGGCTTATGTTTAAAGTTCAACAACTAAAAATATGACTTCTGTGATAATACAAAATTAGCATTGCTATACAATTTTGAGTTTTATAACCTCCATTGCTACTTGTTATTTAAATAAACTCAGCAACGTTAGAAATACGCTAATATTACTTCATGCCTTTCTTCCCTCACGCCTAGCCCCAGATAAAGTTTCTACTTCAGGCATAACAAATTTGTAAAGCTGTTTGAGGCAACCTCAGATGCTGAATCTAATTGTGTGTTCATCAAAAGATATGCAGTTTGCACAGTTTAGCTTTTGTGAATAAGTATAGGTATTCAAATATATTATGTTAAATAAATGGATATAATGTGCTGGCCAGTCGTGTAGCCAAAAATATAACAAAAGTTATACATCACCTAAAATAGAAAAACATGGTTCTTTATAAATTAAGTTTTGTTTTCTAAATTATCAATGATTTTTTTTTCTTTTTAAAAGGATAATTTAACATGTTAAACGGACATCTAGAATTCTCTAATTATATATATATATATATATATATATACACATTTACAAAAAATAAGGAAAGCTTTTTTCATTTTTACAAGTTGACTTTTTACATAAATTTCAAACTTTTCAATTCCATCATTTTCTTACAGAAAAACAAAATTACCACTGTGATCTTAAGTTATTTTAACTTTTAGTTTGGGAGGTGTGAAAACAGTGACATCCTATGGCCCCTCAGCCACTGCTAGCTTATCTGGTTTTCTGTTCTGAGTAAGTTGGTTTTTAAGAGAAGCAGAATGGAACTATACATATAAAGAATGTCACCAAGAAAATGTCTGCCATGTTCCTTCCGTGAACTGTCATACCACCTTCCCTCACCCCAGAGGTACTTTGGGCTTCATTATCTAGACAGTTTTGGAGCCTTAAATATTAGAGCTATAATTAAGTGTTTTGGTTGTACATTGTATTTAAGTAAAATGCAAGTATTTGAAGAATAATACAATGACAGTTTATTTATTTTATTTTATTTTTTTGGTGTACGGTACGAGTCTTATGTGGAAAGATTTCTATGATCAGTTATGTAAAGTAGAAGAGTTTTGATATTTTTACATGAGCTAAAAACAGTTGAAATATCTGTACCTTTAATCTTCAAGTCTACTTTGATTGATGATGACTGTGTTGTCATCCCAGTAAGTGGTGGTCAAAGCACCTTGTTTTTTTCTCCACTAAGTCTGAAGGCCTTTGTTGGGACAGTGGTCCTTCTGTCAACTGCCCTTTGGTCAGTCACTCTGATACTGGCAGCCAGAGGGCCTAGGTGAAAGAAAGTGAGAAAGGAGGAGAAAGAGATATTTATGAAATATTTAAATAGACTAACCTTTTTTTCTCATTCTACTCAACATAAATTATATCCTCTCCCAAAAATACAAGTCCTATTTGTAATAGCCTTGGTGAGAAGATGTTGGAGGCAGTCACTTCACAGCTAGGAGTATCTTTAAACACACGAGGTACCCAGGAACTCAGAGCTGTTATATCTGCTGCATTATTAAATCATGGACCGAAACAGACTGGAGAGTGTTATAAAGAGAAGAACTCCATGAACATTGCTACCTACTGAAATTTTCAATTTCTCTCAACTTAGTCCTTTGTGAGAGATTTTAAACATTAACACAGCAGAATTACCAGTGGGGCCCCACCTGAGCGCCTGAGTTCCCGCACTTTCAGTTCATGTCTTTATTAGGTTAATTTACTTATGGTGGGTAGTGCTGATTTTTTCAACCAGCTCAGTAGAGCTGCGGTTCTCCATTTTCCTATGATCATTTTCTACTATATTATCTGTCACCAAACAATTATCTTCTTTGCTTAATGGGAGAGATAGACATACCAGCTAAGGCAAAATCAAAAGAACGTTATAAGTAAAATATTTCTGCATTTCTTACAAGCCCTGGGCTCTTGCTACAATTTGTTATTAATATGAACATCTTTGAGAATATGACAAGTTCCTCTTGGCTCCTTTTTAATAAGATTTAGTTATGGAAAAGCCTTCATTTTAAGCATGTCCCATCCCTTTGAAAGCAGGTTCCAAGATTTTGAATAGAAGGAAATCACTGAAAACCACTTCAGTGAATATAAGATGATTATAAGAGTTTATTCAAAGGCTACACCCCAAAAATAGCTTAACTGCAGTGTAAAAATGTTCAGTTTTAGTATTTATCAACTTCTGAATTTCCTGGTTTAAACATACACTTTATTTTATTTTGGGAGGTGGAATTGTTTTTCTGGTTGGATATTGACTTTAATACTCACAAAACTTTCTTACCTTCCAAGATATCTGCAAATTTTTTATTCCTTCAAAATCACTAAGAAGGCCCTTTCCAGCGTAATATTCATCATGTATGCTTGCTTCCTAAGCAGTGGCTAGCCCTGTGTTCAGTATCACTACCTACTATTGCTTTGCTCACTTTTTAATAAAATGAATTATTTTTTCTTTAATTCTTGTTCACTTCCTAGTTTTTCTATCATGATCATACTTAAAAAAGAGAGAATGGCCATAGAAAATCAATTTATGTTTATGTACCTGGAAAAATTAGAAAACTTTAAATTTGTATTTTATCCTTTAGAGTGTTAGCTGGCTTTGGGATTATGCCCAAAGTGAATAAAAAATTACTTGCTTTTCTATTTTTAATTTATTTACTTTATCATTTTAAGCAGTGTCTGATTTTAAATGTTCCATTAGTGTTTGGAAATACTGCCTAAGCCGATTTCCTTAAATGGAACTTTAGAACATGCCTTTTGCATTTTTCTCATACTTTAATGTAATTTACTAGCACATTTGGGGTAAATCTAGATAAGAGTAAGTCCTTAATAATTTTAGCGCAATTGTCTTTGGCCCCATGTACATAATTATTTTCATTTCCAACCTCAGATATAAACTTGAGGGACCTCAGTCAAAGAAACTTGGAGAAAATGAACTACATATGAGTGCGTTATGAAGCAGGCATTTTCTTCTGAAAGCATTACTTTCAGGAATAGGTAACTGTTTCAGAGAAACAAAACCCAACAAAATGATGGTAGTATGAGAATATTTACAGAAAAAAATTTAATTCTATGTGAAATTTCTAAGAACTGCAGTGGGAGTTGGGAAATGGGAAAGAATGTATATTTAAAATATAACTGGATAAAAGATAAAATTTGATGCACATTTAATTGTAAATTACCACCACTTATTCCACCTCTCTATTACTGTTCAGCTTTTCTCTTCTATTTCTGGTTTTCTGGCTACGAATATTTTACTGCAAATTTTTATAGGCTTATTTATTTTACTAGTAAGTCAAATGCACATAGTTGATTATTCTTAATCTACATGTCTTTTCCCAAAATTTTTAGAGTAGCTCATTATTTAACTCAGCTTTTTTCGTCAAGATGTTGAATATTTTTTTAATTCCTGATAATCTTTGATTTAGGATTATTTAGGATTCCTATTGCAGTCTTCTCAAAATCTTTATTACTTCATTATGTAACCCTAGATAAAAACATGCAGACCCTATATGATGGGAAAGACTAAGTCAACAACTATTGATCCATCTTGCTTTCTAACCACAATTACTGTTTTTTCATGTCTCTGTTCCTTAAAATTTATCTTGTCTTACATTTTCATGTCAGAGATAGGCAGGCCAGTAATTTCCTCAGATTTAGGGGGAAAATTAGGTGAAAGGGAGTACAATTATTTTTTAGGAAGTTGTACTATTATGAGATCTAGAACTAAGGTTGGTTTTGTGTGGGCAAAAGAACCTGGCTACCAATGTAATATTTTAGCAATGCAAGTAAAGTGTCCTCCACCTGAATCACTCAGGCCTGAAATTTTACAATTAGATACTAATTCCTTTAACTGGACATGTTATCCTCTGTTGAATGGAAAATTGCACAGACTGTGATGAAATCAGAATATCATAGCAGCAAGGAACCTAAAAAATTATTGAATCTAGTATATATCGAACCTTTTTCATACTACTTTATTCATTTCTTCAGTTCTTTCTTGCTAATGAATTTTTATAAACAGGCGAGTAGAAAGGCAATACCAGACACAGAATTTAGGAATAAAGGCAAGGGAGTTATGCTTGTGGACCCCAAAGGGAAATCTATTACTTCACAGGTTTCCCTACGGCTAGCTCTAAGTCCCAGGAATCTAGACATCTATTACTAAATTGGATTAAAGATCAGAGAGTTTATTCATTGATTCCTATCATACACCAGTAAGGCTTGGGCCATTTTTATTTACATTTCTTTTAAATGTGTGAACCATTCTTCAGTAAAATATGTGTATTTGCTCTCAGTTTTTTTCTGGAAATATAATGTTATTTTCCTGGATTTTCTTTCCTTTTTGCATCTTAAATATTTGAATTATTTAACCCCTGAAATTGATTCAATTAAACCAGAAGATAAATTGGAGTGACAGATATGAAATGTAGTCTCCTCTAGCTCATCTGCCATTGAGTTATAGATTCACTTTGTCAAGCACCTAACACTCCTAGGACTCAGTTTTCTTATTTAAAAATGGAATGTTTAACATCAGTCCCCCACTGCCATTGAGGATGTTGGGAGATTGTTCTCTAACATCATGGAAACTCCTTAGAGACTATCACTATTATAGCTGTAGAAATTATATCAAAGTAGGTCAGAGAAGACTTGGGTGTGGCAAAGTTAAAAAGAAGAGCAGCCAGTAATACCCTAGGCTAACTGAGGGTAATATGATAAGGATAAGGGTCAAGGAGGGAGTGATATTGACTTTATAGTATCTTGAATGCTAAGCTTTCTCAGTTGGGTAAAGATCAATTAAGAAACTACGGAGGCTTTTTTTTTTACTTAGCTAAGGAAAAAGAAGGATGCAGTTTTTATGTTTCTCTCTCTCTGTTTTTTTTTTTTTTACACTCACATGTTGCATTTAGCATGGAGGTAAGACTATGACCAATATTAATAAGATGGCTCTATGAAGTCTTATGATAATTCCCTCTAGAGCTATGCACTGATAATTAAACTTTATTCGCCTTCTCCTGGTTTATTCTTCCTTGTGCACACCAGACCTCCATCACAGTCCTTGTCATGATCATTTGGTAGTAAGCCTTCCCTTGTTCAAGAATGAATTACTATCAGCCAGCCATTAGACCTCTGGTCTGTTCCTTTTGCAGTCAACTTTACTTGCCTCTAAAAACATCTTCAGAAAAGGCACAGGCTTTTGCAAGTCCCTTTTCTGTCCTGAGCTGTCCTTCAGTTTCCCAGCCAACTATTTACCTCATAAAAATGGCTGTGTAATAGGTTATTATCAGCCACTAC